>NW_006408532.1:31927259-31935663 GCF_000296735.1 Chrysochloris asiatica | reverse complement strand
GTCCTCAAGCTGACATCTTTGCTCTTCAACACTTTACAAAGGTCTTGTGCAGTAGATTTGCCTAATGCAATACATCGTTTGATTTCTTGACTGCTGCTTCCATGCGTGTTGATAGTTGATCCAAGAAGAATATGCTACAGTAGGGACTCCCAATGCTTAAACAAGAGGGTCTCTTTTATCTTGTAGATTTTTTCTTTCATTTTTTTCTATTTTCATCTAGTCAGATGACTGAGGCTCTATTTAGCAATTTCCTTTATATAGAGAGACACAAAGAAAAATGAGGAATATGGCTCACGTTCTTCATAAAAATACAGAAGTTAAACTTTCCAAGTTTCTCAGTATTGACAAGAAGTGTGATAATGCTGACGGAACACTTTGTAGATGTAGTTGTTAAGTGTATAGGGTTTCTGAGGAGTGACTGGTGGGTTTGAACCATTGGCCTTCTGTCTAGCAGTCCAATATTTATCCTACAAAGCCCCACTAAAACTCCAAAACAAAACATCAGCAGGTCACTAAAATCTACAGTGGCCACATTGCCCCTAAATGGATTGAGATTGCATTACTGTGGCCACTGTAGATTTAGCCTTTCTTGAGCCTAATTATCCTTTAAACATTTTATTGTTCATGGACAGAGCTTCCTTAAAATGTAATGTAGATTAAAAGCATGAAAATTTCATCAGCAGAGCATTAAACCTAAATATCTAAATGCTAAAAAAAAAACTGGAAATTCAACCTAATTAAAATGGCTGAACACAGAACCACAATTAAACAGTGAGACAATTACAGAAAAGTAAATATTTACACACACATAGTACACTTGTTAGTGCTTACAAAGAAATGCATTTCATCTGCACAGCCATCCTTGGTAATGATATTGTTATGAGGCAATAAATGTGGCTATAGTTAATAAGAGATGTTAAATGGTATAATTCATGCAGAAACCTCACTAATTACTGCAGAAGCGCAAAGCAAATACACAGCATCATATGGGAGACATTTCTTATCTGTTAGTTTGTAAACCAAAAATAGATGAAAGGTCACTTGTAGAAACAGAAATACTTAGAGAAAAACCTCAGCTATTTAAATGACAAATTTAAACACTCTGAGATTACAATGGGTTCCCCTTCAGTGAAAACAAATGGGCATAAATGACTTTGAGTTAAGCTAGCCACTGTAGTGGTCATCATTTTCTAAATGAGTATAGAAAGGATGTTCCATATTATAAAATGCATTATTTACTGGCTTTAAAATACTGTCTTCTATCAAACATTTCATTTTTCTTGAGTTCAATCCTGTTACAAGGGCTTTGGGACAAACTGGGTAGGGGTAGAAGTGTGGGGGCAGACTAGGTATAATGCTACATAAAATAATCTTGTTTTATATAGATAATAAGGAGAAGAGGTGGGAAATACAAATCCTTAAAATAATTTTTTATGATAAAGTTTAGAAGGCTTATTGGAAAGAAAAGCTTATATCAAGCGGCATCTTTTCTTTGCCTCACAAAAACCTCAAACTCAGATAATCATTGAGAAGCTCTCCACCCACTATGCATAAGCAACTTTCATTTGACTGTAACGTTTTTCCATTCTTTCCACTACTTCTCTGTTATTTGAATAATGATGGTCTTTGAAACATCTGTAGCTGATTTGCAACATATTTTACAAAGCTTTACTAATTGAATTTAATTTCCATTGGTCTTTAATACCAAAAAGTTTCTTTACTTCTTGACTCAATGAAGGTCAGGATGCTGACATTTAAAACAGTACAAGTTTCTAAGATTTTGATTGTGTAAACACACATACACACAAGTTTGTGGTTGCGCACACACACACAATGAGAAACAGAAAGAGCAAGAGCCAAGAGAGAGTAGAAAGATAGAGAAAGCAAGAGTGAAAAACGGAGAATACAGGGGAAATAAAGAGTGAGATGTATACTGAGATAGAAACAAAAGCAAATATTGTCTTTAAAGTTTCTATTCAATGAAAACCAGTTGTACTAGATGTCTATTTCTTCACAATGTTAGACTGTCCCTTTTTACTTCTGAAAGTTTGGTGTCAGGTGTTTGGAGTTTTATTTCAATGTTCTTGAGTGAGACAACCTTGGGTTTCTTTTTTTATTGTTTTACTCTCTGGAAAATAACCTTGGCAAAATAATAAAAATGTGACAAGAAAAATACATGTATACTCATCAATGTGATCATTGGGATTGAGGAAGAATGGTTGTCTTGTCTTCCATGTTCTTTTGGGATCATTTTGCAAGGAAACTACTGGAGACCAATGTAAGGACATTTTACTTTAGGTGTGGAGAGACTGAGAACAGAGGGCTTCTCCAATCTCAAAGTATTTAAGTAGGTGGTGGGAGGTGGGGCTGTTATTCTGCATATCTAATGTGATCCCAGATGATCTTCATATGCCATCGAGGGCCCTCAGTTTCATCCAGTCTCACCTAAACCTGTCCATCTCAGATAAATCTGGTATCCTTAAACAAAAGTGCCCAAGTTACCAGTTGCAGATTTCTGAAAAAAGAAGTAAAGTGTAAACTTATATTGTATCTTAAATTTGAAAGCTGGAAGACTCTTAAAGGGAACTCTGATTTACTCCCCATCATATGGTGTGATCTAGTGTCCCATAGAAACCATTCCAGATGGTTAAAAAGACATGTGATTTTCATATCTTCTTTGAAGATAGCCTAAAACTTTCTTTGATAAATTGTTTTTAACAACTTCCACTATATTTAATTGCCCAATACATAGACCACAGGATCATTAGGACTCCCATTCTTTGCCATGTTATTATTGTTACTGTTATTGTTATTTCATGTCAAGACCTTACTGGGGCAAAATGAATATTCCCCTAAATGGTACCCCTTAATATATTAAAAAAGCTATTCATTAATATATGATTACTAAGTTTCTAATCCTAGTGTGGCACTGCAAAATAATGCACTGGACTGCAAGGATGGTTTGAACCACAATGTCGGTGGTTCAAACACACCAGCTGCTCCTTGGAACCTATGAGTCGGAACCTAGTTAAGGGCATTTAACAAGAAGTTTCATTCACTACATTATGTTATCTCAGATGGTTTAACTTTTCTCCATGGAACATTTTCCAATCCTTCAATTATTTGGGTAATCTTATACACGTGATATCATTCCCCCTGCAGAGTAATTTATTCTATACTTAGTTAAAAACATTCATCCTCTCCTTTGTTTTCATTCTCTCAATCCCTAATGTCCTACTCATTTTAAAGAATTTCTTTATCATCTTTATGAGTCATTATCTTCTTGTAATACATTTGAAGAGTAACCTCCCAAATCTCAGTGTTGTCAGGTTATCCACTTGTAGAGGAAGAATTTCTAATTAGTAAAGTCCACAAATTATCAACATGTAGCACCTCTTATGGGTTTTGGTATTTGTCTCTGAAACAATCTAATTACTTTTTTTAAAAATTTTCTAACTTTTTATGGTGAATTGGGTGAAGGTTTACAGAGCAAATAAGTTTTCCATTCCACAATTCTGACACATTTTGTTTCATGTCATTGATTGGAATCCCCACAATATAGCATCACTTATTCAACTTCCCCAATATGTTTCCCGTTTCCATTCCTCTTTCTTTCCTCTTTTGTACTTTGTCCTTGTCCTTGGATAAATGTTCCCCTTTTGATCTCTAATGGTTGATTATTCTAAGGTGTGTGTACCTACTAGTGTTATTGCTCCCCTTATAGACCTGTCTAGTGTTTGACTGAAAATTAGTCCATAGGGGTGAGTTCAGTTCCACACCTAAAGAGTGACTAAGGGTGGTAATCTCAGAGGGTCCACCAGACACTAAACCTGGTTTTGTTTTGTTTTGTTGAGATTTTGAGTTTCCAAATTCTTCTTTCACTCATTGAAGACCTTCTTATATGATCTCTTTCAGAGGAGTGGGTAGTGGAAGCTGAACATCATCATTCTTCTGGTCTCAGGGTCATAGAAGTTGATATTCACGCGGTACATTAGTTCTTAGGACTTATTGTTTCTAATTGTTTTTCCTTCTCTATTCTTCTTTGGGACCTTAGGTGGCCACTCATAAGTTTTTATGACTCTAGTAGCTACTCAACAAAGCAGAATGCAGAACATTGTCTTTGTGGACTAAGTTATTCCGACTGACCTCTGATGTGCCCCAAGACCATGGCTTTAAGTCCCATGACTCATTCCCTTATGGTGTTTGGTTATGTTTTAGAAGTTTTAATAATTTTGCCCCTTACATGTGCTACCACTCATCTCTATAGAAGGACAACATGCTTGGTAAAGTATGGTGGTGGTGGTGGTGATGTGCCATGGAGTCAGTTCCGATTCATAGCAACGCTGTACAGGGTTTCCTAGGCTGTAAATCTTTACAGGAGCAGAAAACCTCATCTTTCTCCCGTGGAACAGATGGTAGTTTTGAACTGCTGACCTTATGGTTCGCAGCCCAATTTGTAACCACTACACTACCAGAGCTCCTTTGGTCAGCCATAACAGTAGACCCTCAGTGAAATGGATTACCAAAGTAGCTGTAAAACTAGGCTGAAACCTAACAACAACTGTGAGGGTAGCACAAGATTGGACAATGTTGTGTTCTGTGGCACACAGGGGTGCTATGAATCAGAACTCATTCACAGACACCTAACAACAATACTGTTTCAGCACATTCATGGACATACTTCAGCACAGGTAAATATATCCTTGTTCAGTGTGTTTGTCCATCTATGCATCCACTCATAGGTTATAGTTATTGCAGGATTGTGTATATAACAGTATTTACCTCTATTGCTTTTAACTCTTGCACCCAGTTTCTCTCCAAGTACCTCCATCATTTTTGATGACCTCCCTTGTATTACATATTGACTATGTGTCTATCCTGTAATTAGTAATTTACCCACTCTTCCCCTCTTACCTCTTGTGTTGTTGTTGTTAAGTGCTGTCAAGTCAGTTTCAATGCATAACAACTTGTACAGGGGTTTCAAAGAGTGTCTGCAAGACTTGAGTCATTGACTTTGTAGTTAGCAGTCCAGTGCTAATCCAACAGTGCCACAGCAGACCCCTACTAACCATTAAAGAATGTTTCTTCAAGTGTGAAAATATTTTCTTGATTTTTTTATAGTTGTTTTCTCATACAATATTTGTCTTTTTGTGATTTACTTATACCACTCAGCATATGGTCCTACAGGCTCATCCATGTTTTGCAGATTCATCATTATTCTTTAACATTGCATAATAATACTTATCCATTCTTTCATCATTTAGAGTGCTTCCATCTTTTTGCTATTATGAATAGTGCTGTGTTAAAAATGGCTGTGCATATGTTTATTCATGCCATAGCTCTTATTTCTCCAGGAACCCTTTACACTAGCAAAGAGAATGCAGTAACAGACTAAGGCAAATGGTATTGAAAAAAACACCAAAAAAACCATTTACCATAGTCAACCAGAAGATGAAATACTTAGGAATAAACCTAACCAGAGAAACAAAAGATCTAGAAAGAAAACTACAAAATTCTAGCACAGGAAATCAAGAGATCTAAATAAATGGAAGACTATACCATGCTCTGGTCGTATGTTGTTGTTGTTTAGTGCCTTAGAGCCGATTCCAACCCATAGCAACCCTGTATAGGGTTTCCAAGGAGCAGCTGATGAGCTTGAACCGCCGACCTTGCAGTTCAAATGGCTTTGCAGTATGGCGCATTAACCCACAGCACCACACCAGGACTCTGCTCTGGTAGTATACTGGTTATGAATTGGGCTGCTAACCTCAAGGTTGGCAGTTTGAAACTACCAGCCATTCCATGGGAGAAAGATGAGGCTTTCTGCTCCTATAAAGATTTACAGCCTGGACAGTGTCGCTATGAGTCAGAAAAGACTCCACGGCACATAACAACAACAACAACATACCATGCTAACAGATAGAAGAACTTAACATTGTGAAAATGCCAATACTACCAAAAGCAATCTACAGATATAATGCAATTCTTATCCAGATTCCAATATGATTTTTTAAAAAGATGTAAAAATCGAATCAGCTATATATGAAAAGGAAAGAGGATCCAGATAAGAAAAGCACCCTAAAGACCCAGAACAAAGCAGAAGGACTTACACTCCCCAATATCAAATGGAATAGAATTATGAATGGATATTAGCGTAGTGGTTACGAATCGGGCTGCGAACCTTAAGGTCGGCGGTTCAAAACTACCAGCCGCTCCACGGGAGAAAGATGAGGCTTTCTACTCCCGTAAAGATATACACCCCCGGAAGCCCTGTACAGGGTCGCTATGGGTCGGACCCGACCCGATGGCACTTAACAACAACAACAACAACAATTTATTACTATGCAATGTTAAAAAATAATGATGAATCTGCAAAACATGCATGAACCTGTAGGACAATATGCTGAGTGGTATCAGTAAATCACAAAAAGGCAAGTATTGCATGAGAAAACAACTATAAAAAATCAAGAAAATATTTTCACACTTAAAGAAACATTCTTTGATGGTTAGTAGGTGTCTGGTGTGGCATTGTTGGATTAGAATTAAGACAAATGATATAGAATTAAAAATCCATAAGTACATCATTCCACCTATGGGTAACTGATCTTTGACAAAGGGTTGTTGTTGTTGTTGTTAGGTGCATCGAGTCCATATCGACCCAGAGTGACCTTATGCACAGCAGAATGAAACACTGCCCGATACTGGCCCAACCTCACCACTGTTGCCATGCTTGAGGCCATCGATGCTGCCACTTGGCCAATCCATCCTGTTGGGGGTCTTTCTCTTTTTCTCTAACCTTCCACCTTACCAAACATGATATCCTTCTCCAGCAATTGGTCCCTCCTGACAATATTTCTGAAGTATGAGAGACAAACTTTGGCCATCTTGGCCTCCAAGGAGCACTCTGGCTGCATTTCTTCCAAAACAGATCTATTGGTTCTTTTGGAAGCCCATGGCACATTCAATATTCTCCTCCAACACCATAATTCAAATGTGTTGAAACTCATTAAATGGAAAAGTAATTGTTCTTTATTTAACAAATGGTGCTGCAAAAGTTGAGTATCTATTTTCAGGATAATGAAACAGCACTCATATCTCATACCATATCATCAATGAAAAAATAAGGACAAATGTAGAGGCCCCAATACCTGGTATACATACACTATTTAACATAACTGAAACACACAAACACCTGAAGTCTGGGACCTCTTAAAAATTAGACACTTATGCACATCAAAATATTCTACCAAAAGAGTATAAAGAGAACTCACAGACTAGGGAGAAAAAAAAAAAAAATTGGCAATGGGATATTGGACAAGGGAATAATCTCTTTAAAAAAAAAAAAAAAGTTTCAACCCCAAGCAACAAAAAGAAATAATCCAATGAAAAATTGGACAGAGGACATGGACAGACACTTCACCAAAGAAGACATCCAGGTGTTTAACAAACACATGAAGAAATGCTCACGATCTTTAGCCACTAGTGATGCAAATCAATTCAATAAGATATTATCTCGCCCCAGTGTCACTCATAAAATAATAATTAAAACAGAAAACAATGAGTGTCTATTTTAAGAATTACATCAGAATAAATAAACAGATTAGAAGGACATAGATGATTTTAGTGGAAAGATAATGGGTAAATAATTTACATTGTGTTACATACTGATTAGATTAATTTGGGGGTGGGGCGAAAGCCTTTATTTAGATAGGCAAGATTTTGACCCCTCACCTATAGGAACTGTATTCAAAATGTTGCAGTTAACTGACACATAAGAGGGAAGGCTCCAGAAGACAGAGATGAATAAACTCAACTTCTCAGCACCCATATCACGGGATGGAAGGCCAGAAAGATAATTCCAATATGCCAAGATTTTCCAACGTCACAATTTCCAATAAATTCCGGTTGTTTTTTAAAAACACATACAGTTGATTCAATAGGTCTCCTTTGTAAATATAAATTAGAACTCTTGAGCAATAAATTTGCAATGATATGATATGTCCATTAATGCTTACAACTAAAACATAACCCCAAAATAGATTTGTATTTGTGGATTCATATTGAATGATTATTTGTGGCATTTTTCTCAGGTAATAGATTAATAATACTACGAATTCTAGGTTTAAATAATAGTACGCCTATGTGATTACCTGATCATTCAAATGTTAATCTATTAATAATTTCAGTTATAATTGATATACAAATACTTACCATATAAAGAAGAATCAAGTACTATTAGTGAAAATGTATTATTGAATCAAGTACTATTAGTGAAAATATATTATTGAACTACTGAAAATTATCATTTAATGCAAAGCATAACAATGTAAAAATCAAATACAATATTTACTGTACATAAAAGAAGATTTCAGATTTGAAACAAAATTTAGAATGGTCTTTGTTA
>NW_006408532.1:31923001-31925506 GCF_000296735.1 Chrysochloris asiatica | reverse complement strand
TGTTCTTCCCTTTTGGTTTTCTAGTTCCAAATCTTTGCATATTTTATTATAGTACCTGGTTTTGTCTCATAGTGACCCTGTATAGGATTTCCAAGGAGTGGCTGGTGAGTTTGAACTGTTGATCTGGTAGTTCAAATGACTTTGTAGCACAGTGCTTATGCTACAGTGCCATATCAGGACTCAGTTGTCATACTGTAGAGGCTTGTGTTTTATTGTGATGCTAGAAGCCATGTCACCAGTATTTTAAATACCAGTAGGAACAACAACAATAGGGTACACCCAAGGAGTCCTGGTGTGGCATTGTGGGTTAACATGCCAGACTGCAAAGCCATTTGAACTGCAAGGTCAGCAGTTCAAGCTCACCAACTGCTCCTCAGAAACCCTATACAGGGTCACTATGGGTAGGAACCAACTCAACGGCACTTAACAACCACAACAGGGTACAATAGGGTATGTGTTTGTCTACTTCTGAAAACTTAGCCACTTAAAACCTCATGAGTAGAAACAGAACCTTATTTGTTATAGTGTCGGAAGATGAGCTCCTCAGAATGAAAGTCACCCAAAATTTTACTAGGGATGAGCTGTCTCCTCAAATTAGAGTCTACCTTAATAACATGTATGAAGCAAAACTTTGGGGACCTTCATTTGCCATTGTGGCATGACTCAAAATGAGAAGAAAGATCTGCAATCATCCATTAACAACAAGAACATAGAATGTTCAAAGCATAAATTAGGGAAATTGGAAGTCTTTAAAAATTAAATGGAACATTTAGGCATTATGAGCTGAAATAGACAGAAACTGGCCATTTTAAATTGGACAATCGTATGGTTTATTATGCTGGCAATGCCAAATTCAAGGGAAATGGTATCACACTCATCATCAAAGAGAACATTTCAAAATCTGTCTTGAAGTACATCATACACAATGCTGTTTGTGACAAGATAATTTCCATATGCCTTCAAGAAAGACCAGTTAATATGACTGCTTTTCAAATGTATATACTAACCACTAAAGTTCATGATGAAAAAATTTAAGAATTCTACCGACTTCTTCAATCTGAAATTGATCAGACATGCAATCAAGATGCATTGATAATTATTTGTGTTTGGAATGAGAAAGTTTGAAATAAAGAGAAAGTATCAATAGTTGTAATATATGGTTTTGGTAATAAAAACTAATCTGGGGATCATATGATAGAATTTTTCAAGGCCAATGATTAATTCATTGCAAGTACTTTTTATCATAAACAGTGACTCTACACATGGGCCTCACCAGATGGAATACACAGAAATCAAATAAACTACATTTGTGGAAAGGGACAATGAAAACTTTTCACTCAATATCATCAGCCAAAGCAAGGCCAGGGCCTGACTATGAAATAGATCATTAATTTGTTCAGGTTGAAGCTAAAGAAAAATAAAACAAATGCATGAGAGTAAAAAATATGATCTTGACTACGCCCCACCTGCATTTAGAGATCATTGCAAGAATAGATTTGATGCATTGAACACAATGACCAAAGACCAGATGAGTTATAAGATGACATCAAGGACATCATACATGAAGAAGACAGGGAAAAAAGAAAAGACCAAAATAGATTTCAGATGAGACTCTGAAATTTGCTCTTGAACTTGTTGTTGTTATGAAGTGCCATCAAGTCAGTTCCGACCCACAGCAACCCTGTGTAGGGTTTTTAAGGAGCAGCTGGTGAGCTTGAACCGCCAACCTTGCATTTCAAACAGCTTTGCAGTCTAGTGCATTAACCCACAGCACCACTTAGGAGTAGCTAAAGGCAAGGAAGAAATGATGACATAAGAGAGCTGAAGAGAAATTGTCAAAGGGCAGTTCTAGAACACAAATTATTATAATGAAATGTGCAAAGGCCTGGAAATAAAAAAGCAAAAAGGAATAACATGATCAGCATTTCTAAAGCTGAACAAACTGAAGAAAAAAATTAAGGTTCAAGTTGGAATAGGTAAAGATTGTATGGGCAAAATATTTCATGTCACAGGAAGCATCAAAAGAATATGGAAGGAGTATACAGAGTTACTGTACCAAAAAGAAGTTGTCAATGTTGAACCATTTAAATAGACAGCACATGATCAATATCTTCAATATTATTACTGAATGCACTGGTGTAAAACAAGGCTTCAAGAATTGATTGAATACCAACTAAAATATTTCAACAAACTGATACAGTGTTGGAAGCACTCACGAGTCTATGCCAAAAAAATTTGGAGGACAGGTACATGGCTAACCAACTAGAAGACATTCATATATGTGCTCATTCCAAAGAAATGTGATCCAGGAGAATGAAAAAAATTAGCAAACAATATCATTACTATCACATATAAGAAGATTTTTGTTGAAAGTAATTTAAAAATTATTGCAGTAGGACATTGACAGGTAGCTGACAGAAATTCAAGCTGGATTCAGAAAAGGATCTAGAATGAAGGAAGACATTGCTGATATCGTATGGATCTTGGCTGAAATTTCTTGGCTGA
>NW_006408532.1:31911106-31922901 GCF_000296735.1 Chrysochloris asiatica | reverse complement strand
TGGATTCAGAAAAGGATCTAGAATGAAGGAGGACATTGCTGACGTCGTATGGATCTTGGCTGAAAGAAAAGAATACCAGAAAGATGCTTACCTGTATTTTTATTGACCATACAAAGACATTTGACTTTATGACTCATAACAAACTATGGATAATAATGCAAACAATAGTAATTCTAGAACATATAATTGTGCTCATATGGAACCTGTAGCTAGACCAAATGGCAACTGTTTGAACAGAGCAAGGGGATATTGAATGATTTAAAATCAGACAAGGTATGTATCAGGGTTGTATTCTTTACAATACATATTCAATCTGTATGCTGAGCAAATAATTTGAGAAGCTGGACTATGTGAAAAGAATGTGGCATCAGAATTAGAGCAAGGTTATTAGCCACCTAAATATGCAGGTGAGACAGCCGTGCTTGCTGAAAGCAAAGAAGATATTACTATAAAGATCAAAATACTTAATGACAAAGATCAAAGAATACAGCCTTCAGTATGGATTACAAATCAATGTGAAGAAAACAAAAACACTCAAAGCTGGACCAAAAGTCAGCATCATGATAAACAGAGAAAAGATTCAAATTGTCAAGGATTATATTTTACTTGGGTACAATCACTGTTGTTAAGATACCAAATTGCACTGACAAAGAATATTGAATATACTGCCAGAGCAAACATATCTGACTAAGGAGAAATACATCCAGAATGATCCTTGAAATTGAGATGGCAAGACTTCGTCACACTCACTCTGGACATGTTGTCAGAAGGGATCTGTCCCTGGAAAAAGACATCATGTTTGGTAAAGAAGAGGATCAGCAAAAAAAAAAAAAAAAAAAAAAAAGAGGAAAACTTCCAATAAGATGAATTGACACAGTGGTTGCAACAGGGGTGTCAAACACAACAATTGTGAGATGGAGTAGAAGCAGGCAGTGTTTCATAAACAAGGTTACTCTGAGTTCGAACCAACTTGATGGCCATACCTAACAACAACAGCAACAACAAAAAAAATCCTAAAAACTGGTTTTGATCTCTCAACAAGATGTTTACCTGGGTATCAAGCTGATCAGAAATGGTGTCATTAAAGTTCTATGGTCACGAGGATCTAGCACTTTTCAATTCGTTTGTTTTAACTTTCTTATATTGCAGTAAAACATCTCCTATTGTTGTTCAATTATATGGAAAAATCACCTGTGCCGATGTCTGCCATACTGTCCAATAATATTGCTATATTTTCCAAGATTCTTGGATCATCTCTCATTAGATAGCAATATCCTTTGGGATTCTGAGCTCTCTTGAATTTAGACATTCTATTATAAAACCAATGGCAAGGAAATTACCGGGTTGTTCCTAGATGTGAATTAAGAACTACCCCAGTGTGGAGCAGCCTATGCTTTTCAACTAAACTTGGAAAAGCCCTAGAAAAACAGCAACAGTGCAACTCTTTAGGAGAATCATGACACAAAGCCTTATTTAAGAAGAAAAGTACTTTGACAAATGCTTCCATTTTGCCTACTTGGTCTCTCTGAATTGCTCTCTGGAGTCCCTACATTTCAGAAGAGTGAATAAGAGGAGACCTTATTTTCTACGAAAGTGTCATTGTTTATGACTTTCTATTGGCATTAGGTCCTATTACAGCTTGTGGAAAGGTCCACAGGTAAACATAAAGGGAAAAAAAAACAGGATTGACTTTCTGTTGGATTGAAATTCATGAAGCAACTTGAAACTGCATGATTTCAGGTTCATACCACAGGTTTTGCAAGTTTTATTTAGTGGTGCTTAGTTTTCACCAATCCACACTCGACATATCTATTTTGTTTACCAACTTGTCAAGTGTGGTTTCACAGCTC
Organism: Chrysochloris asiatica; assembly: GCF_000296735.1. Lineage (NCBI taxonomy): Eukaryota > Metazoa > Chordata > Mammalia > Afrosoricida > Chrysochloridae > Chrysochloris > Chrysochloris asiatica. The sequence goes on along the minus strand of NW_006408532.1, from coordinate 31,921,051 downwards.
CTTGGAAATTTACAGTAAATTAGAAGGGTAATGTTTCCAAGAAGATTTTAAATTACTGCTAGTGAAATAGTGACCACAACCCAGATTGGGCCCTCTGGAGAAGGCTGAGGTTTGATTTTCCTGAAATGGTCACCTTTGGATTACGATCGAGACAGTTGCCTGAGTGATGAGTGACTTAAGGAGAATGACTTTAACAAGCCCATATGTTTCAAGTTCTGCAATCTTACTCTCCTGGTACAGATCCATCATTTTTTCTATGAAGTTATTTTTATGGAAGGTTTCTCGTTTTTTTTCTCCTAAGCACCATAAAATACAAAACAACAAAAGCCACAGCAATGGTTGTTATTTTGTTGTTGTTATTTATAATTAAACATTTTGCACATAGACCCCCCCTATCTTGTACAGGAAATTTGAGAAACTGTTTGACATGACAATGTTAGAAGTATAATGATCTCAATTTCAAAGATATAAAGTGTTCTCCTGAATCCTTTACATTTTCTTTAAACCCTAAACTATTGTTCCATTTTCAATAAATAAGTGAGGCACACTCTACCTTCAATTAAAAAAACAAAAAGCTTTAGTGGATGTCAATTATTCATTAATTTATAGTGAAGAAGAAAGAAGAAAGACAACAAGCTTGGGGTAAGGGTTGAAGTCCAAACCTGCCCGTTTCCCAGGTGAGTACTCTATTTGAATTAAAATATTGACTGTACTAGTTCAAGTCAATAGAGACTCCTTTACCAACAGTTCCATACAGTATATATATCAGAAACAAACCTCAAAACAATTCAGTAGGCACATATTTGGTGGTTGAAGCACTGTAGTTTGCACAGCACATAAAAAGAAAATTCTCACTGCATTCAGACAAGGCTTCTTCCCAGCTGAATATAGTATGACCACAACAACTACAGAAACTAGTTACAGGTGAATCTCAAAAGGTTTGACTGCAGGTCAGCAGGAACTCATTTAAATCACCTGCCTCCATAATTTGTGCAATTCAATCGGACTCATCAGTGAACTACAAAAGTCAGATTAGTGTGAAATTCCTTTTGGAATTTAATTGCATACTCTACTCAACTTTGGGGACTTCTGGTATGGCACTGTAGTATAAACACAAGGCTGCAAGGTTGGTTTGAACCTCAAGGTTGGCGGTTCAAACTCACCAGTCGCTCCTCAGAAACTATACTGGATTGCTATGAGTGGGAAATGATTCAATGTCATTTAATAGCAACAACAACTCAGTCTGGGAGTTAAACTAAATAAAAATAGGATCTAATCTTTACTAATAGAACTTACAAGTGATTTTTTGCAGCTCTAAACTTTAATGTCCGAAGTGACTTGATGGTACTTAACAACATCAGCAAAACAAGCTTTAATGTGGACATAGGAAATGTACATCTTCAACTTTTCCATATCCCTCCCATAAATATTGCTGCCCTCCTGGTATGGTACTGGAGGTTAAGCACTGGACTGCTAGCTACAAATCTGGAAGTTCAAACCTATCAGCTGCTCTTCGGAAGCCCTATACAGGGGTCACTATGAGTCAGAACAGACTCTTCAGAATTTAACAAAAGCAACAACATGACAAATTATACGCAGCAAAATCATGCATCAGGTTATTTGTTTTCTAAACACTTGGTGCAAGATTTACTTAACTGATTTTTTTCAAATATTGGTCAATATTTCCCCCAATTCACTTGAAAGGAATAAATTCCAGACAAAAATTATAAATAGGATTTCAGCTTAATTACATGCATGTGTCCTGCTTTGTTCTCTGTCTAAATCCTAAGAGTATTTCCAGCCTTAGATTTAGTGAATTATTAGATTTACAAACACACAATGCAAATTTAGACTTGATTTAATATTGGAGTAGCATGGAACAGCTTAGCTGGGTAGACAAAGATTTTCTCCAAATGTTTCTGACCACTGGGTGGAGGTGGGAATAAGACATTAAAAGCGTAGCCCCAAGACATGATTCCCAAAGCTTCAGAGCAAGCCACAGGGCCGACGGGTGAATTGGTCCAGCATCTTCTGTGGTCTGATTCTAGAAAAGCACATGAATAACATTTTTTTTCCCCTGTCAGTAGACATAGTCATCAGAAGAAAAATTCACCAGGGCCTTTAAACCAATGAGAATGAGAAATGCCCATGCACAATTCTGCCCTCAAATCTTCCAGCAATACTTTATGAAACTAGTGATGTACAGCATTAACCTTCAAGGAACTCAAAGCAGAGCATAGAACGATGTTGAAAAGGTCAGACCTTCACACCATAATTACTATAAAAAACGCACAGGGTACTTTCAGTGTTAAAATTCTCCAATTATTCGCATCTACAGAAACTGCATTAGAAAGGAAAATTACTTTCTCTTTCAGTGTTTAGTTTATTGGGCAATGCTAGTGTGTGTTTGTCAGAAAATAATCAGAATATACTCATTGCATTGTTTTTCTGCTATGAATTCTTTAGTATAACCCAGAGTTACTTCATTTAGTTTCAGTGTTATAAAAGCCTCTAGTGCTGGGAATTAATGCACTGGACCTCAAGTACAGCTTGAGCTGCAAGGTTGGTGGTTCAAGATCACAAGCAGCTCTTCGGAAACCCGATACAGGGTTGCTATGGATCAGAACTGACTCGACAGCACTTAACAAAAACATGGGGACATAAAAACAGAAAATAAAGGAAAACATTTTGGTGAGAACTTGGATTCTCTTTCTAGACATATTAATTCCACAGTCTTTGGAAACACATGGCTTGAAGTAGCTTCGTTTCATGAACTGACCCCATTTCTCAGGAGGGTGCTGTGGATCTATAGGATAAGCACTGGACTGCTCACCACAAGGTCATCAGTCTGAGACCACCAGTCACTCTGCAGAAGAAAGAGGAGGCTTTTTGCTCCAGTAAAGATTTATTGTCTTGGAGACCCTACTGAAGGTTTCTGAAAGTCACAACAAACACAATGGCACTTAATTATAACAATTTCATTCAGAAGTCCTCTCATTTTGCAAGATTTCCTGTTCCCAATTTTAATTCCCTTCCTTCTTGGTGTCCAGTACTCTTAGGAAACTGAACTTATTTCTTGAGAGTGTTGTAAAATTGTATCCAGGTTTTAATATTAGATTGGATTTCCACACACCCAGGTCAAAAGAAGTGGGAATACAACTTATATTAATACTGTGCAAGAAATGGCAGAAAGTTCAACTACCAATGATCCTTGTGGATAAGGTTTATTTTAAAGCAGGAAAAATTCAGAATGCAAAGTTAATAAGACTTGTGAAGTAACTGAGGCTTTTCCAATGGTGGGAAGTGTCGGGGTGAGGGTAATATTCCTATCACAATTTTAAGAAAACCTAGACTCTGAATGAAGATAAACCCTGCTGTTCCTGAGAATCTGCCTGTGAAGTTTCCCAATAAGAAATTGTCCAATAGAGGTTGAGGACTTTTGACTAAATGATGGTTTAGGCAGATGCACAAGCAGATCCTCTACAACACAGATACAAGAGACCAAATGAAACAGATACAAACGAAAATTCTGGAACCCTGAGCTTCAGAGGAAAGTTAGAGAAGTATATTAAGTGCTTCCTAGGAGGAGAAGCTGAGCAAGGAAGGTGAGAGAGGGAGACTTATTGGTAAACAGTTGGCAAGGCTGGACACTATCATCTTGAGCTTTTGTGAGCAACAGAAGGTGACCTGGAAGAGCAGAGTCATACAGGTGTGGGGAAAGGTGTGATTCCTTCTTTTTCCCCACACTCCTGGTAGCTAGAAGTATGGCCAGCTCCCACCCTCACCCACCCCCAATGCAGACCCTGATATCCAAATCAAAGCCACGTGGTTGTGAGCCACTCCATTGTGAGACAGAAACTGTCTGTGCCACTTTGGTCATCTGGATTCTGACAGTCTCAACTCTTGACCTACAGAACTCACAGAGCCACCAGACCAGCAATAGTATTGCTAAAAGCCTGGTAACCTCAATTAAATTTTAAAACATCAGAACATTACAAAGCATCATCTCAGATCCTAACACTATAAAACTAGAAATCAAAATTAAAAATCACATTTTTTTATACATTTTATTTTGCAGGTACAGAAAACAACCAATTGACTCAACAGTTCCAGAACTGCTAGTAGTCATTAATCAAGAAGGAAATGAGATCAGAAGGCAAAGTTTTCATTTCCTCCCAAACACATATTACCAAGTATTACAGAAATCCATAACAATACATGCAACATGGGCTGGTTTTCAACATATAGAAAGCAAGAAGGGTGAGTAATGAAGATAGATCCATAGGGGTCACACCTGAAGCCATGCTCCAGGACACTTGGATCTATCCAGTCCAACATTTACCTGGCCCCTTATACAATGGCCCTGAAGTTCATTGCCCTTTGTCAGTCAAGTCCAAGCAGCTCTTTCCTACTCATATCCCAGGCCCATCACTCTTTCCTATTCTAAGGTGGCTAAGAGGTAAGCACAAATCCAAGCAAATCCAAATATACTTGTCCAGTTTTTTTACATGGCATTTCCATAAAGGTCCAGTTGTTTTACATGGCTCAAATTCTATATAAGAAGTTTCTGTTACTGTCAAAGAACTCCTGCCCCCTCTGCACTATTTTGCCACTGAAGCTGATCACTTGGTGCTCTGGTCTTCAACTCCTCCAGCTTCTCATCATGTAGTAATCTGAGACTGTCAATTCCTCCAGTGCCCTCATGATCACTGGTGGACTACTTTGGCCACTTCCCCTGTAGATTTGGGGATGCAACTCCAGATACAAAGTTCTCCTTTACTCCTTCCAGGCTCTGGATTCCTTCATTCCTTCCCTTCTGTCTCCTTGGTGTTGATCAAGAGAAAAAATCAAACTGAATAACATGCTGCTTAAAAGTATCAGGGTTATAGAACAAAAAAATAAATAATTCCTTGAGTCAAATGAGAATGAAAGCACAATCTATCAAAACTTCTGGGACATAGAAAAAACTCAGAGCACAATAAATACATATATTCAAAAAGAAAAAAGAACCAAATCAACACCTTAATCCAACATATCCAAAAATTAGAAAAAGATCTACATGAGCTTACTGCCACCAGAAGAAAAGACATAATGCAGGTGAGAGCAGAAATAGATGAAATAGAAAGGAGAAAAACAGTAGAAAGAATCAATAAGACAAGAAGTTGGTTCTATGAAAGAATAAAATTCTCAAACTTTTGGAAAAAGTCTGAGAAATTTATTAACAAAAGCAAGAAAGGAGAAGACACAAATAACAAGGATAAGAAATGATATTGGTGATGTCACAACAGAGCCAATGGAAATAAAAAGGGTAATAACCCAATAATATGAAAAATTGGATCCAACACATTTGAAAATTTAGAAGAAATGGACAAATTTCTAGAAACACATGACCTACCTAAACTAGCACAAACTGAAGTAGAAAAGTTGAACAGAACTATAACAAGAGAAGAAATTAATTGTTATTTAAAATCTTCCAACTCATGATGATTAGCCTCTAAGAGAGATGCAAATCTAAAAATAATGAGGTATCATCTGCCTCCAGCATTAATAGCAAAGTTCCAAAAAATCAAAAAATGACAAATGATGGAGAGTGAGTGGAGTGACTGGGACCCTCCTATACTGCTGGTGGAACTTTCTCAAAAAGATAGAAATACTATCTGACCTAGCAATCACTCTACTTGGTATATATATGTCCTCAAGAAACAAGAGCTGTGGCAGTAATAGATACATACGCATGCCCATGTTCACTGCTGTCCTGCTGTGGGTTAATGCACTGGACTGCAAAGTTGGTTTGAGTTTCAAGATCTATGGTTCAAGCTCACCAGCTGCTCCTTGGAAAGCCTATACTGGATTTATATGGGTCATAACTTACTCAATGGCACTTAACAACAACAACATGTTCACTGCAGTACTATTCACAATAGCAAAAGATGGAGGCACCCTTAATGCCCATCAATGAAAGAATGGTTAACCAATCTTTGGTACACACACAAAATGGAATACTAAGCAATGTTGAAGAATAACAGTGAATCTGCAGAATATCTCAGAACTTCGATGAAATTGGAAGATATTATGCTGAGTGAATTAGTCAATCACAAATGACAAATATTGTATGAGACCAGTTTTGTAAAATGTTAAGAAAAGGTTTTCTTAATTTAAAAAACATAAAAACCTCTATGATGGTTATCACAGGAGGTCTAGAACATCTGACCTGGTGGTTAACAGTCCAGTGCTTATCCTTTTTGTTGTTGTTGTTAAGTGCCGTCGAGTCGGTTCCGACCCATAGCGACCGTGTACAGGGTTTCCGAGGCTGTAAATCTTTACGGGAGCAGAACGCCTCATCTTTCTCCCGCAGAGCGGCTGGTACTTTCGACTGCTGGCCTTAAGGTTCACAGCCCGATTCGTAACCACTACGCTACCAGAGCTCCTTCCTATACATGTTAAAATAGATGATAGGGGAAACAATATACATTAAGAGAGAGGCTGGAGAGGAGAGATGAAGGTAGCAGGAAATACAGGGAGGAATGCAAGAGTTAAATGAATAGAGGTAAATACTGTTAACTGATAGTACATGGAGAGGATTGCAATCATTGTAACGAAGCAAAGTATATGATTTGTTGAATGTAAAACTGATGATCTGCTCTGTAAACCTTCACTCAATTCATGATAAAAAGGTTTGTTTGCTTTTTTTAATTGTCCAATAAGTTATTTATTGAGTCATTCTTCTAAATAAATATTAACTGCTTCCTCTTCCTATAGAATTCTGCTACATGGAAAGCTGCTACAAGAAATAAAAATATGTTGTTGATGTTGTTAAGTGCTGTCAAGTCAATTATGACTCATAGCCAACCTGAATATGATTTCAGAAGAACTGCTTGTGGGTTTGAACCACTTACCTTGTGGTTAGCAGCAGTCCGGTGCTTACCCTACAGTGCTATACTCCACATATTTGTTTTATTTATATGCAAAGAAATTGCAAGTGCAATGTGTTAAAGATAGAGACTTATATGGTCTGTTTTTGTTGCTGTTGCTAAGTGGCATCAAATCAATTTCATTCATTTGTTGTAGTTGCTGTTAAGTGCCTTCCAGTGGAATTTGACTCATAATGATCCTATACATGGTTTTCTAGGAACTGCTAGTGCATTTGAACCGCCAACCTGGCAGTTCAAACTGACCTTGCGGTCTAGCGTTTATCCTATAGCACCACACCAGGACTCCTAGGGACCTGTGTCTGAGGAGTGGCTGGTGGGTTTGAACATCTGACCTGGTGGTTAGCAGTCCAGTGTTTGTCCCACAGTGCCACACCAGGACTCCTTAGTGTTCTATTATACAACACAAAGTAAAGCCAAAATGGTATATTTATAAACAAATTATGATGGGAACCTGGATTGGGGTTGTGGTTGTCATGTGCTGGTTCATATCAACCCTGTCAATCTTTGTAGGAGCAGAACAGAAACTCTCATCCTTCTCCTACAGAGCACTGGTGGACTCGCGCCACCAACCTTCTGGTTCCCAGGCCAGCGATTATCCTCTAGAGCCACTGAGCTCCCAGGATTGGGGGAAGGTGGTAGGAAAATGCCATTTAGAGCATTCAGGAAGCTTTCTAGAGTAGGTGAAACTTTGGATGAATAAGATAAGAAGTGGATTCTGGTGGAATTCTGGTGGAAGGAGCTGGAATTCTACAGCTAAACACAAAAACCATGGGAAAGGTCCTCTTTAGTGGTGTTCTATGCTTGCTCACAATGACAATAGTTACCAACTGGACCAGACTTGTGAAATGCTGCCACTGTTATCTCAATAGTAAAAACATTACTACTCCTATCTACAAAGGTAAGAAAGCAGAATTAGAGTATGCGCCATTTATAAAATATAAGAGCAAGTCTTATCAGATTGGAGCTAGAAAAAGAAAAATTTAATATTTGTAATGTTTATATAGAGATTTATCTCCAAGATGCTCCTCTCATATACATTATTTCCTGGTATAATCTAATATTTGCTAGGAATCTTCCTCTTGTTCAATACTTTTTAGAACTGTAATAAATAATCCAATTCAATTTAAAAAATAATAATGTTTTCCTCCAAGTTCTAATAATCCTGAGATATAATCTGTCCCCAGTTGTGGTTACATGTAGTCATTTCCCTTCCTTTTCAATTTCTTTGTCAAGTTCTTTTCTTTGTCCGAGTAATTTTTTTATATGTGGCCTTTGGGTTCAAAGAGGTCAGGAGAGGTTGGCCAGGTTCCCAATTCATCGTTTCATGCTATCTCTTCAATTTATTTATTTAATGTTCCAGATATTACTCTTATGAAAGATTACATAAAACAACTAATGGACATCATTGCTGACTGGGTCAGATGTTTCATTTGTACATTTAAACTTAACTGTAATAAATCGCACATGGGTCTATTTTATTTTCTTGGCGCGAGATCGCTGGAGATGGGGGAGACAATGCTATTCATAATAAATATTAAGGCTATCTCCCAGAGCAAACCTCCATTGTGAACTAAATTTCCTTTCTGAATAAATATCCCTTTCTTTGGAAATAAATATTTAATAGCTATGAGCATTTGTATTTCTGATTTTGGGATCGTTTTAGCAGTGCTGATATCTAGATCAGTTTTTTTTGAATCTGGGTAGAAAAGATTCCTATGTTCCATTTTAATGAGAGTTGTATGCTTTTCTTGCTAATGAGTATACAAGTGCACCATTCCTTACTCCCCCTTCCCAAGTGCATCCTAATCACCTCATAGAGCATTGGTCCTCTGCCAGTGCCTATCTGGTCTTAGAAGAGGGGTGGGTATTGGTCAGACCAACCTACTATGGCCTTTCTGAGGATGGACACATGACTAAAATATGGACAGTGAAACTGAGGTCTAGGATCCCAAGTGTGTGATGAAAGAACATCTTTGCCATGGCAGTGGTGCTGATGGTGACGGTGGTGGCAACCTCAAAGGGAACAGTGGCGTCAGTGGCTTCTATTCACCAGATGATCCTGCAATGGGAATCTAGCAGTGGTTCAGCTGGGACACCATCCATGTTTCCTATGTTTTTCAGTTTTGATTTTCTGGCCTTTTATGGAATTTGTTAGTCTTGGTGTGGTGCTGTGGGTTCATGCACCAGACTGCAAAACTGTTTGAACTGCAAGGTCACAGTTCAAGCTCACCAGCTGCTCCTTGGAAACCCTACCCAGGGTCAGTATGGGTAAGAATGGACTCAACAGCACTTAACAACAACAACAATGCCTTTCTTGGAGTCCTGGTGTAGGGCTGTGGGCTAATATGTCAGACTGCAAAGTTGTTTGAACTGCAAGGTCACTGGTTTAAATTCACCAGCTTCTCCTTAGAAACCCTAAACAGGGTCGTTATAGGTCAAAATCGACTTGACGGCACTTAACAATGTCTTTCTTACTTAGATTCCCTAATTTTTATTTTTTATTTAAGTTGTTGTTGTTGTCAAGTGCCATGGAGTCAGTTCCAACTCATAGAGTGGCTGGTGAACTTGAACCGCTGTCCTTGTGGTTCAAACCAACCTTGCAGTTCAGTGCATTAACACACAGCACTACATTAGGACTCCTTAGTTAAGATAGGTAAAGATAAGTTTGGTGGCTTGCAACTAAAATTCCTGGTGGATATAGGGAGTATTATTATGACAACAAATTTACAAGGAACTGTAATGATAAGCTGAGTGGTGAGGAAGTTTAAAAATCCACTATTGTTGGCAATGCAATAGAAGGCACAGTCTACTTTTAATAATTTAATTTAAAATAAAACAACCCTCAAAATGTCTGTAGAAAACATAATAGTTTTGTTTATACTATAGTATGTGAGCTCTGGTAGCGTAGTGGTTACGAATCGGGCTGCGAACCTTAAGGTCAGCAGTTCGAAACTACCGGCCGCTCCGCGGGAGAAAGATGAGGCTTTCTACTCCCGTAAGGATTTACACCCTC
>NW_006408532.1:31904155-31910691 GCF_000296735.1 Chrysochloris asiatica | reverse complement strand
GATAGATAGATAGATAGATAGATAGATAGATAGATAGATAGATAGATAAAGGATAAAGCAAATACAGCAAGATGCTAACACTTGAAGATTTAGGATGATGGCTGTGATTTCTTTTACTATTCTTGCAACTTTCCTATAAATTTGATATATTGTTAATTCTTTTTGAAGACCCTTAAAGTTATGGTGTGTTATAGATTCATCCAGTCCACCCTTTCTATAATTTATAATATCCCTAAGATGTTAAGCAAGTTTCTCAAGAGCACATTACTTGTCAGTGGTAAGGTTTTCTCCATGAATGGTGGTAAACATTCAGAGACTGTCGAGTAGAGAATCTCATGATGTTGTCGGAAAGAAGATGACTGGGAAGTCAAGTCTACTCTATAGCACAAAGAGAGGAAAGATTGGAAAGAGTAGTAAGGATGCCTATCAAGACACAGACCCTGAAAGTTCAACAGGGAATTGGATGGTTTATAAAAGAGTAGGGGGCCATATCATGAGAGAATGCCATTCAGAAGGAGCCTAATGCATAGAGCAAAATAAGCTAAGAATTTATTTGTCCTTGAAAATCAATTTATTGGTTGCCCTGAGTCCAGGATAGAGGCTGAAGATGACTTTGTCACAAATTAAGTTGATTCTAATTCATGGTGTCCCCATACAAAGTAGAATTGCTCCACAGGTTTTCTTGGCTGACATTTTATGAGAGTGGGCGTTTCTTCCAGGAAGCTGTTAGATTGATTTGAACCTTCAGTCTTTCTAAAACCAAACCCACTGCCAGCTCACAGAAAGCTTATAGGGGAGAGTAGAACTATCTTCGATGGTTTCCAAGACTCTAATCTTTACAGAAACAGACTGCCACATCTTTCTCTCATGCAGCAGCTGGTGGGTCTGAAGCATCGACCTTTTGGTAATAACTAACTGTTTTTTAACCCTGCATCACCTTCACTCCCTCCAACCTTTGGGTTAGTGTAAACTGTGCTACCCAGGGATACTTAAGTCACAAAACCAACCAACCAAACAATGTTTTATTTTTTTTGGTGTTGGTTTTTGGTTGGAGGTTCATATCTACAAGGAGTCACCTTGTACTTTTTGGCAGTGGATCCCTGGTGGCACTGTGTTAAGCACTTGACTGTTAAGCAAAAGTTCAGTGATTTGAATCTACCAGCCATTCTACAGGAGAAAAGACCCAGCAATATGTTCCCATAAAGATTGTAGCCTAAAAGCGAAGGGGTAGTTCTACCCTGTCCTGTGGGGTTAGAGTTAGAGCTGATGCTATAGCACACAACAAGCTACATTACTTCATTTTCTCTGTGGCGATAATACCACCTTATAAGTTTTTGCTAGTATTAAGCAAATGTTTAGAATAATGCCTGGCAGGTGCTAATTATTCAATACATATTCGCTAGTATTGGATCTAAGGAACTCTGGTAGCATAGTGGAGTCGGGCTCCTAGACTTAAGGTCAGCAGTTTAAAACGACCAGCTGTTTCATGAGAGAAAGATGAGGGTTTCTGCTCCTGTAATGATTTACAGTTTTGAAAACCCTATGCCTGGTCACTGTGAGTTGAAACCGACTCCATGGCACACCACCACCACCAGATCTAAGGAGCTCTAGTAATGTAGTGGTTATGAGTCAGGCTGCTAGACTCAAGGTCAGCAGTTTGAAACTACCAACCATTCCATTGGGAAAAGATGAGGTTTTCTGCTCCCATAAAGATGTATATCGTTGGAAACCCTATGCAGGGTCACTATGAGGCAAAACCAACTCCACGGCACACCACCACCACCAGTACTAGACTAAGGTGAGGTAAATATATTTGCCTGTCTTGTATTGTCTAACTATGGAATTTTAATTAAAGTGTATTCTTGTATCTCTCTATTCCTGGTGTGGTTCTACAGGAGAGGAACTACAAGGTCAAGGTTAGCAATTCAAAACTACCAACTGATCGTCAGAAACCCTGCACAGTGTGTGTCGCTATGAGTCAAAACTGACTCAGTGGTACTTAAAAACATGTATGCATATAAGCATGGACACTTGGAATTTTATATGCTCAAGAGTTCACGTTGTTATTAGGTGCCAGCTAGTTGTTTCCTGAATCTTGGTGTAGTGTTTTGGTTTGGATATGCTCTGTACTACTGTGATTCAAACCCACCATACACTCCTTCAGAACCCTATGAAGGGTTGCTATGAGTTGGAACCAACTGTTGCTGTTAAGTGCTGTAGAGTTGGTTCGGTTCCAACTCTTAGTGACCCTATGCACATCACAACGAAACACTGCACAGTCCTATGCCAACCTCACAACTGTTGTTAGTTTGACCCCATTATTGCAGCCACTGTGTTAATCCATCTGGTTGGCAGGATCTTCCTCTTTTTAGTTGACCCTCAATTTTCCAAGCATGATATGCAGGGACTGGTAACTCCTAACAATGTGACCAAAGTATGAGACATAAAGTCTCACCATCCTCTCTAAGAAGTATCCTGGCTGTATTTCTTCCAAGATAGTTTTATTTGTTCTTCTGGCCGTCCATGGTACTTTTAATATTCTTCACCAACACCATAATTCCAATGCATCAATTTTGCTGTGGTCTTCCTTATTCATTGTCCAATTTTTACAGATATATGAGATGATTGAAAATACCATGGCTTGGGTCAGACACATCTTAGTCCTCAAACTTATGTCTCTGCTCTTTAACACAACAAATTTAGCAGCAGATTTGCCTAATGCACCAAGTCCTTTGATTTCTTGACTGCTGCTTCCATGAGTGTTGATTGAGGATCCAAGTAAAATTAAGTCTTTGACCATTTCAGTCTTTTCTCTATTTATCATGAAGTTATTTATTGGTACAGTTGTGAAGATTTTTGTTTTCTTTCCATTAAGGTGCTTTCCATATTGAAGGCTGTGGTCTTTGTTCTTCATCAGTAAGCATTTTAAGTCCTATGCACTTGGTACATCTTGAAATTACTTAACATTGACCAGTTCTTTTTTATACAGTGATTTGGAGTATTCCTTCCATATTCTTTTTGATACTTCCTGCTTCATTAAATATTTTGCTCATAGAATCCTTCAAAATCACAAGCTTGAATATTTTTCTTCAGTTCTTTCAGCTTGAGAAATGCTAAGTGTGTCCCTTTGAAATTCTCTGTTTAGCTGTTTTACTTAATCATTTCTTCCAATTGCTTAAGCTTCTCTATATTCAAGAGCAAGTTTCAGAGTTTCTGCTGACACCCATTTTGGGCTTTACTTTCTATCCTGTATTTTTAACCTGTGCACACACCAAGAGACAGCCATTCAAAGAGAACAAAGGGATACTGAATGTTTTTTAAAAAGGAAAGGAGTGCACCATGGTTGTATCTTTTCATCATATTTATTCCATCTGTATGCTGAGCCAGTAATCCAAGAAGCTAGATTATATGAAGAAGAATGTGGCATCAGAATTGGTGGAAGACTCATAAAGAACCTGCAGTATGCAAATGATATAACCTTGCTTGCTGAAAGTGAAGAGGACTTAGAATACTTACTGAAGATGATCAAAGACCACAGCTATCAGTATGCATTGCACCTCAATGTAAAAAAAGAAAAATCCTCACAACTAGAGCAATAAATAACATCATGATAGATGGAGAAAAGATTAAAGCTATTAAAAGCTTCATTTTGCTTGGATCCACAGTCAACACTCATAGAAGCAGCAGTCAGAAATCAAATGACATAGTCCATTAAGCAAGTCTGTTATAAGAAACCTCTTTAAAGTTAAAGAGCAAGGATGTCAGTTCGAGGACTAATGTGGGCTTGACCCAAGCCATGGTATTTTCAATCACATAGTATGCATGTGAAAGTTGGACAACAAATAAGGAAGATTTCAAAAGAATTGATGCATTTGAATTATGGTATTGGCAAAGAACACTGAAATACCAGAAGAAGAAACCAATCTTTCTTGGAAGAAGTATAGGTAAATCACTCCTTAGAATTGGGGATGGTGAGACTTTATCTCTTTTATATTGGTCATGTTGTCAGGAGGGAGCAATCCCTGGATAATTACATCAGGCTTGGTAAAGTTGTTGTTGTTGTTGTTAAGTGCCATCAAGTCAGTTTGACTCATAGCAACCCTGCAAAGGGTTTCCAAGGAGTGGCTGGTGAATTTGAACTGCCAACTTTGCAGTTCCAACTAACCTTGCAGTTCAAACTGACCTTGCAGTCCAGTGCATTAATACACAGCAAGGGTCAACATAAAAGAGGAAGACCCTCCCACAAGGTCGATGGACATAGTGGCTGGAACAGTGAGTTCCAACATAACACCAACTATGAGGTTAGTGTAGGACCAGGTAATGTTTAGTTCTGTTGCACATATAGTTATTATGAGTCAGAACCAACTCCATGGCACCCAACAATAGCAAAACTTTTTTAAGAATAAGATTTCTTTTAAGTGTATATAGAATAAGAGGGGTTGGAGTTCTTAATCATAATTGCTGCTTTTGTGATTTCCAGGAGGAAAAGAGATGTTAATGGTTATATTCATCTATAATTGTGTTTCCATTTTAAAAATTTTTTGTGAATTGAGTTAAGGTTTACAGAGCACACAATAAGTTTTACGTCCAATACACACTTAGCTTCATTTTCAATGATTGCAATCACCTTCATGTAACAATTGTCCCAGTTCCTCCCTGTGGTTCCTATTTCCATTTCAACAACCCTCTGATCTCTGTCCTCAGGTAAATGTTGTCCTTTTGATCTTAAATGGTTGAGCATACCTCACAAGCACTGTTGTTCCCTCTATATACCTATATACCACTTGGTTGAAAATTGGGCCATGAGACCTGAAAGGTGGCCAAGGGCCATAGTCTTGAATTCCTCTAATCTCTTTCTGACCAGTAAGCCTTGTCATGTTATAATTTTTAGTTTTGTTCCGTATTGTTTCCCATTCTATTCTGGACCTTCTACTGTGATCCCTTTCAGATTAGTGGGTAGTGGAAGCCAGGTACCATATAGTTCTTCTGGTTTCAGAGACCTGGAGACTGATGTTCATATGTTCCATTAGTCCATTGGACTAATTGATTCCAAGTATCTTCAAGTTTTATCACTCTTCTTTCTTGTGCACATGGAGAGAGCAATAGTTATGCCTTAGATCCCAGTCAGTATTAACCAAGGTAGGTTGTAGAATATTTATGTTATGCCAATTGACCATGGTGTTCCCTGAGACTATGGTCCTGAGATCAGACCCAAGTATTGCTAATTTTTTATGTACAATTAAATGTTAACTTACTAATTTGCAATCAACCTTCTTTACTAAATAAGCATTTGACATTACAAATGTCTAAATATTTCTTAATCTATGACCTACAAGCATTTAATAGCATTTTTATTATTCAGTTAAAAGTGCTTACATTTTAAAAATATGATTGCTTTTGTTTCCCATGTACTATCAATGAGCTTAAATTTTGAAAACATGTTTTTAAAATATTATCACTTGATTATTGACTTCCAACTTCATTACATCATGGTTTATTTACAAAACACAGTCTGTCAACACAATATGATTGCTATTCTTTGAAAGAAATAAGACTTATTAAATGACTAGGCCTAGTCCAAATTAGATAACTGTTCAATGTGAAATTGGGGGAAAAAGAAACACCTAACCCTGGAAAATGCCTGGTTCTATATATTGCTATTAAATTAAGCATTGTTATTGTTATAGTTGAGTTTTTCAACTTTTTCTGTATCTATACTAGTTATTTTTAGTATAAATACAGGAAAAGTTTGACCTATGAAAAATTGAGAAATCTTTGTAATCTTTTCCAAAACTGATGCAGGTTTTTCTCTCTGCATTTCTATAAGTTTTTCTATTTCTTTATTTTGAAGCCATGTTATTAGTTGCATATGTGTCTGAAATTCTTTCATTCTCTTGGAAATTGAAACATTATTTTGTAGTGATCCAGTTTGCGCCATGTATTTTGTCTTAAAATCTATTTCAATGGAAAAAATAATTATCACACTATTTTTTGTTTATTCTCTTTGATTTTTCTTTAATTAGTATTCTTTCACTTACAAATATACTACATTCTTAAATCTTAGATAGGTTTCTTATTTTCCAATGAGGCGATCTCTTTTTGCCTATGAATTTACTCCATTAATATTATTATAATTACTGATAACCATTTCAAGAGATAGCATATGATCAAGAACCAATGATACTGAAGAAAGAAGTTCAAGGTGCATTGAAGGAATTGGCAAAGAGCAAGGCATCAGGAATTGATGGACTAAAAATTGAAATCTTTCAAGAGAGTGAGATGGCACTGGAGGCACTCAATAATCATCCATGCCAAGAAATTTTGAAGAAAACTATCTGGCCAACTGATTGGAAGAGATCCATACTTGTGCCCATTCCAAAGAGAGGTGACCCAACAGAATGTGGAAATCATCAGACCGTCTCTGTCATGTCCCATGTGAGTAAAGTTTTACTAAAGGTAATACAGAAACGGCTGCAAGCATACATTGACAGAGAACTCCCAGAGGTTCAAGCTGGATTCAGAAGAGGACGTGGAAT
>NW_006408532.1:31890898-31902730 GCF_000296735.1 Chrysochloris asiatica | reverse complement strand
CATTGAGATGCAATCCATACTGACGGCTGTGCTCTTTGACCTTTATCAGTAAATGTTTTCATTAGTTTGTTGTTAAGTGTCTTCACATCTTTTCTGACTCATAGTGACCCTATATTGGGTTTCTGAGGAGCAGCTGGTGAGTTTGAAGCTGACCTTGAGGTTAGCATTTAAGTGTTTATGCTAGTAGTACCACACTAGAATCCCTGAGTCATGCAAAGTGTAATGCCCTGTACTACTAACCAAAATTAGGTGGCTTAAACCCACTCAGAGGCACTTTAGAAGACAGACCTCGTGATCTATTTCCAAAAGATCACAGCCTTGAAATATTATGGAGCAATTACACTCTGTTTCACCAAGAGTCAGAAGCAACACAATGACACAACAATAGTTTAGAAGTTATAAGTTCCATTCCTTTGACTCTTAAAATTTCACTATCATATAAACAATGAATTCTAAAATAAAACATGTTGATCTACCTCCTGAAAATCTAAGTACATTTGAACAGGTATCATCTATGTACTCTGGTAGCGTAGTGGTTATGAATCAGGCTGCAAACCGCAAGGTCAGCAGTTTGAAACTACCAGCTGTTCCGCAGGATAAAGATGAGGCTTTCTGCTCCTGTAAAGATTTACAACCTCGGAAACCCTCTACAGGGTTGCTATGAGTCAGAACCAACTCCACAGCACATAACAACAACACACTTACATAGTATAGAGGATCACTATGGGTTAGAACCACTCAACAGCACTTAACAATATTGTAAATAAATACAAGTAAATGCTTTCAGTATTTATGAAATTAGAAATAAGAACTAACTATTGTATACTAATATCATGTGAGTGTTGTTGTTAAGTGCTATCCTAGGGTTTCCAAGGAGTGGTTGGTGAGTTTGAACCACTGACCTTGTAGTTCAAACTGACTTTGTAGTCCACCACCTTAGCCCACAGTGACTCAACACCTTTTTCTCACTGCACCCAGAGATATTTCCTAAAAGTCATTATTTTCTTTCTAAAGTACAATATTTTGAAATTCCTTTAGAAAAGATTTGTTGGGGGTAAACTTTTAATTCTAGTTCAGTGTTTGATGATCTTTGATTATGAATTTATATTTGATTAATATTAGAGACAATCTTCTAAAGGTTTAATTTAAAGATGTTTTCATCCAACAGGATTTGTGTTTACTTACTGAAGAATACAAAGGTACAATCAAAGACCACTTCAGCCCCCTTCAGGAATCTGGTTTGCATCAGAATAGCAGATTAGCATTTGTATTCACTTATTCTCCCTCTGGGTTTTCAAATTATTGGCTTTCCTTTGTAGATTTGGGGGATTATTAGCCCTTGGAGTTTTCTTTTATTTCCTGCAACCCTGTCTTTCTTAAGTGCCCTCAAATTGGTTCCAACCCATAGGGACCTTGTATAGGGTTTCTGAGGAGCAGCCAGTGAAATTAGAACTGCTGACCTTGAGGTTCAAACCAATTTTGCAGATATATTAACTAACTCACAGCTCCACACTAGGACTCCTGTGATGAGACAGGATGAAAGGAATCCTGATCCTGTACCACTCTCACAATCCTTACTATATGGGAGCACATTGTTGCAGCCAGTGTGTCAATCTGTCTCACTGTGAATCTTCTACTTTTTCACTGGCCCTCTAGGTGATGTTCTTTTCCAGGAATTGTTCCCTCTGGATAACATGTCCAAGCGATAGGAGACAAAGTCTTTTCATACTCACTTCTAAGGAGTATCCTGACTGTAAGAAAGGACTTCAAAAAACTGGTGGAAAAATTCCACTATCAATTCAATTTTTCATAGACTTTTGAAGCCCCCTTGTACTTCTTCTTAGATGTGTTCATTCTCTGACAGTAAAGGGTACATTCAATATTCTTCACCAACACTATAATACAAAGACATCAATTCTTCTATGGTCTTCCTTATTAAGTGTCCAGTTTTCATATGCATATGAGACAATTGAAAATGCCATGGCTTGGGTCAGGATTCCTTAATACACAGGTGTGGCACTGTGAGATAATGCACTGGACCACAAGTTCTGTTCGAACTGCAGGGTTAGTTGTTCAAATTCACCAGTTGATCCTCAGAAACACTATACAGGGTTGCTGTGAGTTGAAACCAACTCAGCGGCACTTAACAACAACCACAACATAACATGTTTGATATCAAATTTACCAAAACATTACGAGGATGAGTTTATATTACCAAAGAGTACTCATTCTTTAATAAAAGAAAAAAATTTATTAAACACTCAATGTTATAATGATGATAAGCACTAGACCACAAGGTCGGTTTGAAACACATAGTCAGCAGTTCAAACTTACCAGCCTTACCTCAGAAACCCTATACAGGGTCACTAAGAGATAGATCTGACTCAATGGCACTTAACATCAACAACAGACTCATCTTGGTGTCATTGGTCTAGAACCAGTTCTTTCTTCTATGGATTTCTATAGACTTAAAAATTAAATATGAGTCAGAAATTATGTATAAAATATTCCTTAAAAGGTGTTATTTTAGAGTGAAAATTTAGTAATTCTTTTTTCTTAAGATGCAACTTTTAAATGAATTTAACCTATGGGGAAAATAATAGGGAAATATGGAAATTATAGCTATCTGAATATTTTGAACTAATGGTCTGTACTTACTTAGAAGGCATTATTTTTTAATTAAGTAAATGTAAAAAGCAATATCTACAAATTAATTTCCATTTATATATCATTATGGCATATTAACCAATTAGCACAGTCCTTCACCTGAGAACTAGTTCATGTGTGTTTATGTTTGCGTTTATTGCACATTGACCTCAAAGGCAGTTCTTCATGGTTCATAGAAAGTAGTAAGAACAGATCATAAAAGACAATCTTTTTCCTTGCACAATAGGATTTGTGGCGACCCTAATTTTATTAAAAGTCACTTTGTATTAAAAACGTCTCAAAATGAGTCTACAAATCAAGCACTAAAAATGGAAATAAATGTGTAGTAATTGAAATATGAAAACTTGTGTCTTTTGGATACCCTGTAAGGACTTCATTTCATCAAGAATAGACGAGTTTGGTCACTTGGGAAATGAAGTTATCTATGAGGAAACCTCCCCTTTTCCCTTTTAATCAACATGATTCTGGACACCAGATGCTACAGGAAAGATTCATCCACAGAAGAAAATATAATGCTAAAACTTTCTTTCTCAATGTGTCAATTCATCTTAAGGAGTAAACTAAATGACAAGAGATAGTTCTTCTCAACACTGAACCTCTATGAAATCTCATCAAAAGGTAAATACAGGAAAACATTCAATGGAAAATGCAATCTCTAAAAAAAGCCAATATATGGTAAAATTTATTTTTAATGGAAATATTAAAGCCTAATGAGAGCCCTGGTGGCACTGTAGAGAAGCATTGAAATGCTAACCACAAGATTGTCTGTTCAAAGCCACCAGCTGCTCTTTAGGAAAAGATAAGGCTTTTTCTTCCCATAAAGATGTATAGTCTTGGAACTTCTTGTTTTTGTTGTTGTTAAGTGCCATCAAGTCTGTTCCGACCCATAGCGACCCTGTACAGGGTTTCCGAGGCTGTGAATCTTTGTGGGAGTAGAAAGCCTCATCTTTCTCCCGTGGAGCAGGTGGTAGTTTCGAACTGCTGACCTTAAGGTTTGCAGCCCAGTTCGTAACCACTACGCTACCAGAGCTACTAGAGCTCCTTACACGGGGTCAATATGAGTCAGAATCGGCTTGAAAGCAATAGGCTGGGTTTAGGTTCGGAATGAGAGTGGTTGTTAAGTGTCATTGAGGCAGTTCCAACTCATAGCAACTCTGCATAGAGTTTCTAAGGAGCTACTGGTGAGTTTGAACTGCTGACCTTGTGGTTCAAACCAACCTTGAGATCGAGTGCTATCCTATGGCCCCACACAGTAGTAAAACCCAGGAATCTGGTAAACAACTGTGCTGTATTTTTCCAAAGTACTAATTAATTCCATGCTACTTTGCCACTATATATCTGTCAATTTGTCTTAATGTGGTGGCTTGCATGTTGGTATGACGCTGGAAGCTATGCAACCCGTATTTTCAATACCAACAGGGCACACTCATGGTAGACTGGTTTCATCTGAATTTACAGATTAAGGCAGACTACGAAGAAGAAGTGGACTACTTCTGAATGTTTAGCCCCTGAAAACCTACTAACTTCTTCAGTCTGAAATTGACTAATCATGCAATCAAGGTGTATTGATCATTACTGGTGACTGGAATGCAAAGGTTGGAAACAAAGAGGAAGGATCAGTAGTTGAAAATATGGTCTTGGTGATAGAAATGATGCTGGAGATCTCATGATAGAATCTTGCAAAACCAATGACTTGTTTATTGCAAATACCTCTTTTAAACAACATAAAAGACAACTATACACATGGACCTCACCAGATAGCATACACAGAAATCAAACTGACTACATCTGTGGGAAGAGACTGTGGAAAAACTCCATATCATCAGCCAAAACAAGGCCAGGGGAAGATTGTACAACAGACCCATCAAAAATTCATATGCAAGTTCAGGCTGAAGCTGAAGAAAATTAAAATAAATCCACAAGAGCCAAAAATTGACCTTGAACATACCCACCTGAATTTAGAAAGCATCTAAAGAACAGATTTGATTCATTAGACACTAATATCTGAAGACCAAAAGAGTTATGGGATGACATCAAGAACATCTATAGGAAGAAAGCAAAAGGACAATAAGAAAGAAGGAAATGACCATAATGGATGTCAGAAGAGACTCTGAAACTTGCTCTTTAGTACAGAGATGCTAAATCAAATGAAGGAAATGAGGAAATGAAAGAGGTGAACAGAAGATATTAAAGGGCAGCTTGAGGAAACAAAGTCAGGTATTATAATGAAATGTGCAAAGACCTGGAGTTAGAAAACCAAAAAGAAAGAACACATTCAGCATTTCTGATGATGCAAGAACTGAACACAAAATTGAAGCCTCGATTTCCAATATTAAAGGATTCTGTGGGCAAATATTGAATAATGCAGAAAGCATCAAAATAAGATGGAAGGAATACACATAGTCATTGTACCAACAAAACAAAAAATAGTCCAAGTCAACTATTTCAAGAGGTTGCATGTGATCAAAAGTCAATGGGACTGGAGGAAGAAGTCCAAGGTACACTGAAGACACTGGCAAAGAACAAGACTCTGGGAATTGATGTAAAACAAATTAAAATCTTTCAACAAACTAATGCAGTGCCAGAAATTGGGAGACAATTTCCTGGTCAACTGATTGGAAGAAATCCATATTTGTAGCCATTTCAAAAAGAGGAATATGGAAGTCATTAGACAATATCATTAATATCACATGCAAGTAAATTTTGCTGAAGATAATTCAAAAATGACTGCAACAGTACACTGACAAGGGAACTTCCAGAGATTCAAGCTAGTTTCAGAGGAGGACCTAGAATGAGGGATATCATTACTGATGTCAGACAGAGTTTGGCTGAAAGCTTGTAATACCAGAAATATTTACCTGTGCTTTATTGACTATGTAACGGTTTTCGAACTGTGGACTGTGACAAGCTATGGATAACATTGCAGAGAATGTATATTCTGGAACACTTAATTGCATTCATATGAGGAACCTGTAAATACATCAAGAGGCAGTTGTTTGAACAGAGCATGGGGACACTTAATGGTTTATAATTAGGAAAGTGGTGTGCCAGGGTTGTATTCTTTTACCATACTTATTCCGTCTGTACATTGAGCAAATCATCCAAGAAACCGGGTTATATGAATAAGAATGTGGCATCAGGACTGAAAGAAGACTCGTTAACAACTTGTGATTGTAGATAATAAAATCTTGCTTACTGAAAGCGAAGAGGACTTAAAACACTTAATGATGAAAATGAAAGACCACAGCCTTCTGTATAGGCTGCACCTTGCTGTAAGAAAACAAAAGTCCTTACCACTAGAGTAATAAATAGCATCATGATAAATCAAGAAAAGACTGATGTCAAATAATTCATTTTGCTTGGATTAACTATTAGCACTCATGGAAGCAGCAGCCAAGAAATCAAACAATGTATTGCATTAGGCAAATCTACTGCACAAGACCTCTTTAAAGTGAAGAGCAAAGATGTCAGTTTGAGGACTAAAGGTGCTTCTCACTCAAGCCATGGTATTTTCAATAACCTCATATGCATGTGAACGTTGGACAGTGAATAAGAAAGAAAGAATTGATTCATTAAAGTGTTGGCGAAGAATATTTAAAGTACAAATAAATTTGTGTTGGAGGAAGTACAACCAAAATGTTGCTTAGAAGCTAGCATGGTGAGATTTCATCTCTCACACTTCAGACATGTTATCAGGAAGGACCAGTCCCCAGAGAAGGACATCATGCTAGGTAAAGTAGAGGGTCAGTGGAAAAAGAGGAAGACCCCAATAAGATGATTGGCACAGTGGCAGCAAGCAAGGGCTCAAGCTTAATCATGATTGTAAAGCTAGCACAGGAAGGGTCAACATGTCATTCAATTGTGCATAAGGTTTTTATGAATCCAAAACAACTCTACAGTAAGTAACAGCAACAAATGCTACATGCTTCTTTGACTCAATAAATTTACTTCTAAGAAAGTAGTGAGGTTTTTTGGGGTTTGGAAATAAAAGTATGGCCTAGACTAGTATGCTCAGCATCACAAAAATATTCTGAAAAACATTTGTGTGGCACCACAAGGTTGGCAATTTTAATGCATTAGCCACTCCTTGGAAACCCTATACAGGGTCACTACGGGTTGGAATCGACTTAACTGCACTTAACAACAACAATATGTTCCCGAAGTATTTAATATGTCTATGCCCCTTTAACACAATAAACTTACTTCTATGAAAATTGCAGCTGCTTCTGAGTAGTAAGATTAATAATAATGGTTGTAATTTTTTAATTTCTATGATTGTGCATTATTCTAATTTTCTGATTACCATAAATTGTTTTAATAAGAATAAATTATACGTTCATTTGCAGAATTGGTCCTAGAGCAGATTTAGAGACAGCTTCCATATAGAGCCCACTTATTAACCTGAGGATTTGCTTTCAAGATGCTGATAGGTTCTCATAGATTATTTCCAAGACATTCCCATCAATATTATTGATAGCCATGCTATTCTTAATATTAACTGTGTAGGGCAAAAATAACATAGATATAAAATAGAGAACTGCATAGTTAATTTCTAAGGCACCTTTTAACTTTAAAACAATCCTTTTTCCCCTTTATAAATTACAAAGGGACTGTTATGTGAATAGAAGGAGATGTAGAACTAGGAATATCACTGCTGACATATGAAGGCCCTTGGCTGGAAGCGGAGAATACCAGAAACATGTTTACTTATATGTTATTGACTATGCAAAGGAATTCGGTTGTGTGGGTCATAGCCAACTATAAATACCATATGAAGGATGGGTATTCTGGAACATTTTTTTGTGTTCTTGAGGAACCTGTACATAGACCAAGAAACAGTCATTTGAACAGAACAAGGGGCTTCTGATGGTTTAAAATCAGGGAGGAAGTGAGCCTCAGTTGTATCCTTTTACCATATTCCTTTAATCTGTATGCTGGGCAAATAATCTGAGAACCTGGATTGTATTCAGAAGAATGTGACATCAGGATTAGAGGCAGACTCATTAACAACCTAAGATATGCAGATGACACTGCCTTGCTTGCTGAAAGTGAAGAGGATTTACTAATGAAGATTAAGACTACAGAATTCAGTATGGGTAAAGAAAACAGAAATCCTCACAACGGGGCCAATAAATAACATCATGGTAAATGGAGAAAATATTGAAGTTGTCAAAGACTTCAGTTTTCTTGAATTCACAATATAAGTAAAAGTCAAGAAATCAAATTACCTAGTGCATTGGTCAAATCTGCAGCTAATAACCTCTTTAAAGTGTTAAAGAGCAAAGATGTCAGTTTGAGGACTACATGTCACCTGAGCCAACTCATGGCATTTTCAATTGCCATATATGTATGTGAAAGTTAGGCAGTGAATAAGCAAGACCAGAGAAAAATTGATGTATTTGAATTATGGTGTTGGCAAAGAATATTTAAAAGTACCATGGTCTTTCAGAAGAACAAACCAATCTATGTCAGAAGAAGTACAGCCACAATGCTCCTTAGAAGCTAGGATGGTAAGACTTCGTCTCTCATACTTTGGACATATTATTAGAAGTGACCAGTCCCTAGAGAAGGATATCATGTTTGGAAAAGTGGAGGATCAGCTAAAAAGAGGACAATCCAGAACAAAATGGATTCACTGAGTAGAAGCAACAACAAACTCAAATATAACAGCAATTGTGAGGCTAGTACAGGTCCTGGCAATGTTTCATTCTGTGGTGCAGAGTCGTTATGAGTTGGAACAGACTCAATGGCGCCTAACAACCACATGTGACTAGATTAGCCCCCTGAGGTTAAAACAATCAGCATTTTCATATCTAATCAATCAAATTTATCAGATAGACGCCAGGACATCTGTCAGAAACTTCTGCTGAGCTAAATCAGTCACAATCAGATAATGAAAAGACTATTTGATGTAGTAAAATTAAAGGAAAGAAGAAAAATAGGTAAAAAATATTATGAAGTACAAACTATAGAAATAAGGTAAAGGTCTGTGGTTTGAGCCTGCCAGCTGCTCTGCAGGAGAAAGATGGAAGCTTTCTGCTCCCCTCAGGGTAGCTATGAGTCGGAACAGACTCCAAAGCACTTATCAACAGATAACACTTAGGTAAGTAAATGT
Organism: Chrysochloris asiatica; assembly: GCF_000296735.1. Taxonomy (NCBI): domain Eukaryota; kingdom Metazoa; phylum Chordata; class Mammalia; order Afrosoricida; family Chrysochloridae; genus Chrysochloris; species Chrysochloris asiatica. The sequence continues at coordinate 31,893,948 of NW_006408532.1, read as the reverse complement.
TTAGATGATATACAATGAAAGGAAACACTGTGAAGGTGATAAATAAAGGACTGGGTTTATGTGCTGGACTGAAAAGTAAGTTTGAACTGCAAGGTCAGTGGTTCAAATTCACCAACTGCTTGCTATGGGACAGACCTGACTCAATGGCACTTAACAACTACTTTGGAAACTGACCACTGATATTTTGTATGTATGTTGCATCAGTGCTTTGTGTGTATGTGTTACCGTGTTTTCTATGTGTTGTACATTGTATTAATTGTGTATCTTTTACTTTGTGTTAGTGTTGTCTATCTAGTAACCATGTATTTCACATGTGTGTTATTGGTCATCATATGCACATGTTGGGTCTGTGTGTGTGTTTTGCATGTCATATGACCTGTGCACGCTGTAAGTTTTGTTTGCATTTTGTATCTGTGCTATAGTGTGTGTATGTAGTAGTTATGTGTGTTTGCCTATGTGTGTAATAGGGAAGCTGGCTCAAATAGTGTCTGCAGAGCCAAAAAAAAAAAAAAAGGGGGGGGCGTGGGGAAGAGATGCTGATACTTTGGCCACACAGCAAACATTTAAGTTGCACTTCCATCCATGGAGACTGCAAATAGCATTAGTAATAAGATTGAGCGTGAAGGACAATGAGATTTTAAATGTACTTGCATCTGTGTGACGTGCAATAGTGCACGTGTGTGTTCAGTCACACACACAATACTAAATGCTAGGAGCCTGAAAGCACCATGGATGGGCCATTTTACAAGGATCATTCATCTCATGGGTCCCTCTGGGCTTCCTTTTTCATGGGTCTGGTTTTTTCAGATGGCTAAAAATGATCTAGGTGTAGATTTCTGCCAGCACATTAACAGTCACTGGGCTCTGATCTCTGCCCTGTCTTTTGAAAACGAGAGAACCAGGAATAATAGTTGTTTGCAGTAGTCTCTTCATATTACAGTAGTAACTTACCTTTAGTGAGAACCTATTGCCTGAAAATGTTTTTACAACCATTAATGCATTTCCTCCACAATCCTAGGAGGCAATGTCTTCTTAACAAACTTGGGAGGAGGACAGGACGGCAAATTTTATCCAAAGAGGAAACTGAGACTTGGAAAGACTAAGGGGCATGCTTCAACACATTTGCCTTAAGTGGCAAAGCCGAAGTCAAAATCCACATTTTATTATTTTGAACTATGTGACAAAATACCACATAGTACATTAATACACTGACCACTACCCATCTCTCAGTTTGTCATAATGTGATGGACTTATGTGTTGCTGTGATGCTGTAAACTATGCCACAGGTATTTTAAATACCAGCAGATGGACAGATTTCAGCAGAGCTTCCAGAGTAAGACAGCCTAGGAAGGAGAGACAGACCACTTCTGAAAGGTTAGTCACTGAAAACGTTATTAACAGCAGCAGAACATTGTCTACCAGAAGATGAGCCACTCAGGTTGGAAGGTATTCTAAATTGAGATGGTTCTACAAAGTAGAGCTGACCTTCATGAAGTGGATAAAGCAAAACTTTTGGAGACTTCATTTGTTGATGGGGCACAACTCAAAATGACAAGAAACAGCTGCAAGACTCCATTAATAATCAGAATGTGGAATGTATGAAGTATGATGCTAGGAAAATTAGAAGTCATCAAAAATGAAATGGGATGCATAAAGATCCATATCTTAGGTATTAGTGAGCTGAAATGAACTGGTATTGGCCGTTCTGAATCAGACAGTCCTGGAATAACAAATTGAAGAGGAATGGTGTCGCGTTCATCATCATAAAGAGCATTTCAAGATCTATTTTGAAGTACAATCCTGTCTGTGTTAGAATAATATCTATACACCTACAAGAAGACCAGCTAATCCATTTTTCAGATTTATGCACCAACCAGTAAAGTCAAAAATTATGAAATTGAAGAATTCTATCAGTTTCTTCAATCTAAAATCGATCAAACATATAATCAAGATACATTGAAAATTGCTAGTAATTGGAATGTGAAATCTGAAGACAAAGAGGAAGTGGGAAAATATGGCATTGGTGACAGAAACAATTCTGGGGATCGCATGATAAAATTCTGCAAGGCCATTGACTTAATCAAAGCCAATATCTTTTTTCAACCACATAAATGATCACTGTACATGTGGATCTTACCCCATGAAACACAAAGGAATCAAATCACCTACAAACTGAAGACACGAAGGAAAAGCTCAACAATAAGGCCAGGGACAGATTGTGGAACAGACCATCAATTATCCATTTACAAGTTCTGACTAAACCTCAAGAAAATTAAAACCAGTCCACGAGCACCAAAATATTACTTTGAATATATCTCATATGAATTTAAGATCGTCTCAAAAACAGATTTCATCAACAACCTGTGATATGCAGATGATACAACTTTGCTTGCTGAAAGTGAAGAGACTTACTGATGAAGATCAAAGACCACTGCCTTCAGTATGGGCTGCACTTACAGTAAGAAAACAAAAGTCATCACCATTGAAGCAATAAATAGTATCCATAAAAATGGAGAAAAAGTTGAAGTTTTCAAAGATATGTCAGGAGGGACCAGTCCTTAGGGAAGGACATCAGTGTGTATTTTATATCCTCTTTGCTTTTAGCAAGCAAGGTAGAGTCATCTGCATATTTAAAGCTGTTAATGAGTCTTCCTCCAATCCTGATGCCACATACTTCTTCATATAATACAGTTTCTTGGATTTTTTGCTCAGCATACAGATTGAATAAGTATGATAAAAGGATATAACCCTGGCACACACCTTCCCTGATTTAAAAATATTCAATATCCCTTTGTTCTGTTGGAATCATTAGGTCTTCTGGAACACTCCTTCATCACAATTGTTATCATATAGCACCACACCAGGACTGTCATTGTTGTTGTTGTTAAGTGCCGTCGAGTCGGTTCTGACTCACAGCGACCCTGTATAGGATTTCCAAGGAGCAGCTGGTGATCTTGAACCTCCAACCTTGCAGTTCAAACGGCTTTGCAGTCTGACACATTAACCCACAGCACCACACCAGGACTTCTACTGTCCCCAAATATATATAT
>NW_006408532.1:31873976-31890798 GCF_000296735.1 Chrysochloris asiatica | reverse complement strand
TTTTCCCTACATTTCTGAAAGCCCTGTCAGGGTGGCGATGAATTCTGATCTATTTTTGTATCTCCAGGACATAGCACAAGATATGTTATATAGGGAGTGAACAATGGATAACTGACCAGGCATTGTTGACTTTGAGGGGTTGGCAAACTCTAACCCAAAGACCAAACATGACTCACTCCATTCTTGCAAGTGAAACTTTGTGAGAATATGTTGTTGTTAGGTGCTGTAGATTCAGTCCTGACCTATAGCAACCCTGGATAGGATTTCTGAAGAGCAGCTGATGAGCTTGAACCATAGACCTTGCAGTTCAAATTGACCTTGCAGTCCAGTGCATTAACCCACAAAGCCACACCATGCCTTCTTATAATAATAATGCGCTGGACTTCAAAGTTGGTTTGAACCGCCAAATTGGCAGTTTAAGCTCACCAGTCACTTCTTGGAAACCCCATACAGGGCCGCTATGCATTGGACCATACTCGACAGCACTTAGTAACAACAACATTCTTAAACTCACCAGATGTTCCTTGGATATCCTATACAAGGTTGCTATGAGTAGGAACCTACTTGACAACACGTAATAACAACAACATGACTGTTTTTGCTTTATAGTGGTAGAACTGAATAGTTGCAACAGACTAGTGACAGACCAGACAGTTCCTAATGTAGAAAGATTTTTACCATTTGACCTTTTACAGAAAAAGTGTGCCGACCCTTGGATTAGATGATCTATAAAGTCCTTAAAGTGTTGCTTTAACTTTGAAACTTTTAATATGTGGGTTTTCGAAAGTCACATAAAAAACAGGAAATAATACTTTGCTTCTATTGTATTCATTATATGTTATTTTTCTTTAATGGTGGTTAATTTTTATTTGGGGGCTTCAGTTTAAATCTATGTCATTTCCATCATATTTAGTTCAACTAGCAAAGAATTGAACTGCCAGGAAAATATATGTAAATTTTTTATTTGGAAAATACAGAATATGTCCTTTACTCTGAATTTTTTAAAGGAGTTTTAAAAAATATATAAAAGCATATTTGCATGTCTTTAAACACACATCTGGATTAAGAGTCAATCAGCTATCTGGATAAATTCCAGCCACATCACAGAGAGAATATATCCGTGTAGCTTAAATGAGTTAAATAAAAAATAAATTTATTTTTTATTATGGAACACCAATTTATTTTCTGCAAAATGACTCATAATTTTTAAAGTGACATACTTTCCTCTTCTTTTAAGCAAGAGGAATATTTCATATTTTCTGAGATCTCTAATTTCCTTTGAATCATAATCTTGGTTTTATTATTATCAAGTAAATGTATCCCTCAAGCCTAGTCTTATTCAGAAAATATAAACCTTCTTTACCCTATGGAGATTTAATTATATTGAATAATATTACATAGCATAGGAAATGACAGGGAGGGCTCTAGAGGCTTAGAAGGATAAGTTGATTATTTTGTCTTAGTTTTTTGATAATGTAGCTTTTATAAGAAACTCTGGTGGCACAGTGGTTAAGCATTCAGCGGATAACTAAAAGGCTGGCCATTCAAACTCACATTGTAAGGATGTGGCAGTCTGCCTCCATGAAAATTACAGCCTAAGAAACCCTAAGGGGCAGTTCTACCCTTTCCTGTAAAATATTTGTGAGTCAGAAAAACTCAGTGTTGGTGACTCAATGAAATACCTTAAACCCTATCCTTGTTTTCTGAAATGCATAACCCTCTGCTTTTATGTCTACTACCATAAACATACTATATGGTATTTGTTTAATTTTTAAAATTTTAACATAAATTACCTTTGAGAAATTTTAACAGGTGTTCATACCCCTTGAACTAATTAGAGATATGTTAAGAAGACAAAACCATGAAGTTGAAGCTCTATCACACATCACTCACACTAATCTCCACTAATTTAAACCATATTCTTTTAAAAAGAATATGTTCCTTGTCATTAAGTCTAAATATGTGCTTTCCTGACACTTCATTTGTTATGCAGGAAGCATAATAATAGCTATTAAATGATGATTAAAAAAGAAGTAACAATACAACAGCAAACAGAAATTAAACCCAGAAGCATTTCAAGCTATTGCTTTAACTGAACTAAATAAACAATTACAAAATCACATGTATCAACAAGACACTGATAAGCATAAATGATAAATGAGATAATCAGTATGTGTATGTGTCACACAACACGGAGATAAGAATACCTGAGGGTTGTTGTAATTTATTCTAAAATTTCTCATTTTCCCACGATGGTGGAAATATGAAACTTGACAAAATAAAAGAGACAAGATTTTTAAGTGTTCTTTCTTTAAGTGTAGGCTATTTAAAAGGTTATATAAAGGAAGATGCAAGCAAGATGGGTTGATACATGGCTATAACAATGGCCTTAAGCATAGCAGTAATTATAAGGATGGTGCAGGACTGGGCAGTATTTCATTCTATTGTACATAAGGTCGGCATGAGTCAGAACTGACACAATGGCATCTAAAGACAAGATCAAATAATACTGCAAAGGAGAGCATTTCAGTGGTTTAATTTATAACTCCAAAAGTTAGGGCAACATCCCCGAGATTACATTTTACTTATGACTTTAGGACAAAATCCTACAGAACTTTTTATGTTGGCTATATAGCAGGCAGAACCAACATCATTGTTAATTGTACAGTTCAAATTTTCTAGATCATTGCTGCTATTTTAAAATGTGCTTTTTCTGTTAATTTATGAGAGAGGTATGTGAACCTCTAATTGTGGATTTGTTTTCCCCTTTATTTTTGTCATTTATCATTCTATATATTTTGATATCATATTATTTGTTGTTGTTAAGTGCCATCGAGTTGGTTCCAACTCATAGCGACCCTGTACAACATTTCTAAGGCTGAAAATCTTCATGAGAGCAAAAAATCTCATCTTTCTCCTGCAGAGCATCTGGCAAGCTTGCACTGACGACCTTATGCTTCATAGTCTAGTGCTTATCATATAGTCATTGTGCTCCATCATATTATTAAGTGTATATCAATTTAGAATTCTTTTCTCTTCCTCGTGAATAAAAATGTATCAACATTAAATGTCTCCTGCTTCAGTAGTTTCTTGCCTTAAAATTTATCTTGATGTTAATATAGCTGTACTTTCTTTTGATTATTGTTTACATAGTATTTATATTTTGTTCCTTTCATACTCCACTATATTATGCCATTATATGTAAGATATCCTCCTGTAAACAATATATTACTTTTAATTATATGAAAAAATATTTACAATGTGCTTACATTTAGTGTAACTACATACATATTTGGACCACTAGTGTGATCCAAATATCAGTGTAGGATCAGCACTGGACTTTGAACCTCAAGGTCAGCAGTTCAAATCCACCAGCTGTTTCTCGGAAGCCCTATACAGGGTCACTATGAGTTGGAACCATCTTGATGACATTTACCAACAACAACAACAAACATATGCATCTTACTATTTGTTTTGTATTTGTCCCATGTACTTTTATTTTCTCTCATTACTTCCCTTCTCCTAGATTAATATATTTTTTTATTATTTCATTTTCCCTCTATTAGCTAACTAATGATAACCTTTCATTCTTCGTTTCATGAATATCCTAGAAATTATAATGCATAGATTTGATTTGTGACAGTCATGTATGAATGATAAACAGCCTGATAGCATAGTGCATTATGAGTTGGGTTGCTAACCCCAAGTTCAGCAATTCAAATTTACCAGCCACCCCTGGGGAAAAGATGAAGCTTTTTGCTACTGTAAAAATTTAGAGCCTCAGAAATCCTATATAGCCTCAGAAATCCTATATAGTTCCACTATGAGTTGGAACCATCTCCACAGCAAATAACCACTACCACCACCAGCATAAAGGATTGCTTTTAACAGTTACCAGACAATGCTAAGACCTTAGAGTACTTTAACTCCATTTGTCCTGTTGTCCTGTTTGTTAATGTTATGTATTTTAATTATATAGTATACTTTAGACCACAAAAGATATATGTGCTGTTCTGGTCAAAATGATATTAATATATATCCCCCATATATTTCTACTTTCTGTTACTCCTATTTCTTCCTGCAATTCTTTTGTCAATTGGGATTCTTTTTCTTCTTGAAAAACTCCTTTAGCTGTTTCAATTAATGCAGATTTGATGAAGGTGAGTTCTTTCAGTTTTGTTTGCCTGTAAATTATATTGCTATCATTCAAAAAGTATATTTTCAATGAAAAACGAGTTCAAGAATGACTTTAAAAAAAAAAAAAGACTTTAAAAATACTATCCCATTATATTCCAGCTTCCATTGTTTCTGCTGAGAAGTCATCCATCAGTCTTAATGTCATTTCTTAAGAGGTAATGTACCTTTTTACCTCTGATTTCCTCTTTGCCTTTGGTTTTCAGAAAATTAATTAACAGGTGATGAGTGTAATTTCATTTGTACTTATTTATTCTGCTTTGGGTTTATAACACTTATTGAAGTCTTCTATGGCTTTTAGAAAATTCTTAGTCAATCTCCCCTTTATGTATTTCTGCCAGTCCTCCTCTTCTGTGAATCCAATTACATCGATGTAAGACAGTTTCATCCTGTCTTATATGTATGTTCAGTTCTTTCCTTCACTTTCCATTCTGTTTTGCTCTCCATACTTCAGCCTGGATATTTTCTAATGACCTGTTTTCATTAACTAATATTCTTTTTTTTTTCCAATGCTTTTAATCTATTAATAAAGTTACCATTGCTATTGTTGTTGTTAGGTGCCATCGAGTCGGTACTGACTCATAGCGGTCGGTTATAATTAGGCTCTTAAATTTCATTCTATTTTTAACTTCTATGTCTTCCATTTGGTTTTTAAATAAATTTAATTTCTTTAGTACACTTTCTATTTTGCCATTTTCTCTTGAGCAGGCTAATTACAAGTTATCTTAAAGTGTGTGTTTTGATAATCCCAATAGATGATGAATCTCTCTTTTTATTTTGGTTTTCTTTCTTGGCATACTAGGTAACTTTCTTATTAAATGCTGGGCATTTTATATAAACAACTATAGAGGTCTGGATGAATTCATCATAGTCCAGAGAGCTTTTACTCTATCTTCTGTATAATTACCTTTATCTAGTCAGTAGTCAGAGTACTGGTGTGGCACTGTAGGATAAAGCACTGGATCACAAGGTCAGTTGGAACTACAAGGTCAGCTGTTCAAACTCCCCAGCCGTCCCTTGGGAACCCTGTACAGGGTCACTATGAGTCAGAAGTTACTCGACACACTTAACAACAACAGTCAAGAGTCAGGCTGGGTTACAATTTTTATAAAGCTAGGTCTACCTGTGGTTCAAACTCCTTGTGTGGCACTGTAAGATAAACACAGGACTGTGAACCACAAGTTTGGCAATTCAAATCCACCAGCTGCTTCTCAGACATCATGTACAGGGTTGCTCTGAGTCAGAAGTGGCTTACCAGCACTTAACAACAACCTGTGGTTCATTCTCATCTTATGAGTCCCATCTGAGAGCTTGGTGATTGCCAAACTTCTATTTTCATTTCCTTAGACTCATGAATCTCCAGAGTATTCCATCCTGGTTTGCAGTGGCTTTCAGATCAACTTCTTACCTCTTGACTTAAGAATTCAGAATGATGGTGTGCCAGACTCACATCTGTGGACCACACTTAACTCTAAAATTTTGATCTCTCAAGTTATGCATATTATGCACCATGGAGTCATTTTCAACTCATAGCAACCCTGTATAGTGTTTCCAAGGCTGTAAATCTTTATGGGAGCAGAAAGCCTGATTTTTTTTTCCCCCCCACAAAGCAACTGGTAGATTTGAACTTTTGACCTTGTGGTTAGCAGATGAGCTTGTAATTCACCATACTACCAGAGCTCCTTGACCTTGTTGTTGTTGTTAAGTGCCATGGAGTTGGTTCTGACCCATAGTGACCCTGTATAGGGTTTCCAAGGAGCAGCTGGTGAGCTTGAACCACCGACCTTGCAGTTCAAACAACTTTGCATTCTGGTGCATTAACCCACAGCGCCACACCAGGACTTCTCGACCTTAGAAGCTCCAAATTCCATTGGTCACAGCCCCACATGTTTGCTCAAAGATGCACTGGCTTCTCTTTCTCTAAGCAGTAATCGTGTACTCAGTGTCTCTAAGGATGTTAGCTCATTGTTTTGAATGTCTCTTGCTTAGAACCTTGACCTCTCAAGGGTTAGTTGTCTTAGTAGCATTCATTTCATTCAAACTATTTTTTTTTTTAAATTGTATCTCAGTTTTCCCATTATTCTTTGTAGGATAACTAATTCGTCTTCTACATGCAATTCCATCTTAACTGGCAGATTTTTTCCAACACTATTATTTATTGTCATTGATTCCTTGGAAAGGAAATTTTTATTTAAGATTTTTAGTTTGTGTGCTTACAGATCTTTTTCCCGAACAAGTTTGTAATTTTTAAATGTTATCCTGAACCTCTTTTTTTTTTATATTCAAAAGTGATGCTGCTTAAAAAGAAAAAGAAAGAAAACCCAATCTGGTAATTTTCAGCATAGCCAATCATTCACTCCTACTATGCATGGATAAGATTCTAGGCATCCATGAATTCTTAAAATTATTTGTAAACATTTCACATTTTTTTAAAGTGAAACTTTTCATAGGAAAGGTCTATTTGCATTTGTTTTTCACTTAAGGATATGTGTTTTTCATAGGAGAAATTTGAGGCTGTCTGCTCTTGTAAGGACAGTCTCAGATACTCTAAGGAATAGGTCTTTTCTGCACTATGGGGTCTTTATGAGTCAGAATCAACCAGATGGCAGTGGGTTTGTTTTCCTTTTTGCATATGTGTTGCTTATACTCCAACTCCCCCATCACACACACAAAACAACAACAAAATCTTCTCTGCCTTACTCTTCACCCTAGGGAGTTGACCTCTGGAATCTGGATTAAGAATTCTTGTTGGATTTAGCAAGTGAAAGGTACAATTAGGAGATCATAGAATGAGAACATAGAGATATAGGAATACTCATTTTTCTCCACTCCAATCCCTTTCTGCCTTTATACCATTTATCTATGGTCATGAGTCCTAGAGGGCAGACCCTACCTAACTCCTCTGTTCTGAAGACTGCATCTCTTCCATTTGCCCAAAAAGACTTAGAGGTGGAAATGGAGTCCCACTGTCACTGGTCTTTGGATGCTTCACACCTATTAAATACAGTATTAAATCCTCTTCAGTTAAATCCATTGAGCATGTCATCGTCTGCCTTCGTGTCCTCACTGGTACAAATTATAACCTACAAGAAGAACCAATGCTCTAAGGTATCAGGTTATTTTTGTTTTGTTTGGTTCTCAAATAAAAATTAGTAGTCCTATACAAATGTCTTGCTTTAAATGAATCCTTTAAGGTAATTTGAAGAGGTTTTTGTTTTGTTTTGTTTTGTTTTTTATCAGTTACTCTGCTTCTTGGAATTTACAAGAGACTGCTTTGATGAAGCAAATAAAAGAAGTTTATACAAATTGTTTGGGTCAGCTTATGGCACTAAACATGGACTTGAATAAGAGATCATATTTCTATCTGCATCATCTCCTTTTGATAAATATGTGGAACTGTTTATAGCAGGGGTAGGGAAACTTTTTGTCTGCCAAAATTTATAGTATCATTTTCAGACCATACAAAATTTTCAACTTAAAAATTAGTCTGCTGTATTTGGTCAGACATTTAATTAACTCACCCCTTATGTGATGACTATGGAGCTCTGGTAGCGTAGTGGTTATGAATCAGGCTGCGAACCTTAAGGTCAGCAGTTCGAAACTACCAGCCGCTCCGTGGGAGAAAGATGAGGCTTTCTACTCCCGTAAAGATTTACACCCTCGGAAACCCTGTACAGGGTCGCTATGGGTCGGACCCGACTCTACGGCACTTAACAACAACAACAACAACATATGTGATGACTGGAACTGTGGTTGCTTTGACAGGGCAGACCAAATGATTCTGATGGCCTTTTTACGGCCTACAGGCCAGATGTTCCCTACCCCTGGTTTACAGAGAGCTTTTCATCAGTATCCTCATTGATAAACATATATTTACATATCACAAATAGAATAATGTGGAAAATATATTGTTTCATCAAGAACAGTGCCTGCATTCCTCAAAATAGTCATTAAAAAAATATTGCACGGATATCATACTCCAGTCTCCACTGATAGAAATCTTGGTGCCAATCAAAACTCTCTTCAGTATGTTACCTGATGAAGTTAGTTAACTGTTTGAAACATTTTATACTACCCTTGATAAATGTCATGTTTTCTTCATCATATCATATAGCTTTGTAAATTAAGATATCTCCCTACTTTACAAGGACTAGACAATAATAACCAATACAAATCAGGAAACAGTTAAGATTAAATTATTATGTGTAAACTAAACTAAGAAAAGATTCCTGGTGTGGCACTGTAGAATCAACACTGAACTGCCAACCACAAGGGCAGCAGTTTAAACTCACAAGATGTTCATCGGAAACCCTATATAGGGTGGCTATGAATTAGAACCAACTCAAAGGCACTTAACAATAACAACAAAGAAAGAAAAGAGTCCAGGAAAAGTCAACTGAGTATGAAATGAGACTCGACTACCCACAAATGTAACTAGGAATCATTTCCACCTTATTTGGAAAAAGCATAGACACATGTCTTGGCCAAAGGCAGATAGAAATTTCAGTGGTAAAGCTGAGGCTTAAAAAGAACTCATAATCAGACTTCCAGCCATTCAACAAGTTCTTTGAGCCTTACTTGCTTACATTTGATCTAACACTTCATAGGACATTTTGCTAGAGAAATGAACTTTTAACTGTAGACTGCCTTAGGTTACTTCTGTGCTATTAATTCTTTGGAATAAAAATGAGCATAAAAGGGTTTCCTAGGATTAGCAGAGTGAAGTTCTGAAGTTCCATTGTTTCTGTGTCTTGCTCTTCTCATACAGTAAGTCTATGTCTATTTCATTAAAAAGAGTTCTTGATAGACATGAAAGGAGGATGTGATGAGATGAGAAGCTTTTCCTGGTGCTCAAATCATCCACGTGGGCTTCAAAGTGAAAATGTTATGTAAAGGGAGTTTTCCCTGTTACCAAAAATAGAGAAACTTTGTAAGGTATGGCTCCATCTGAGGCTGATAGAATGGGATGCATTGGCAGTCTCCATTTGCCTCCTCAAAGGACTTTTGGATGATACCTAAAACATTTTATTTCTGGAAATGAGATTTGGACATGCAGAAACCAGAAATATATGAACAAAAGAGTCTCTCAAGGAGTGGTAGACTACTAACTATAGCACTAATTGCCATTGTGGCGCTGCAGCCTGAGAAAACTGTTTTTCTCTCCTTCAAGACAGAAACCTCAACCTACAGCTCTGGATGCCGTGTCTCAAAAGAAGGAACATATCTTTACAGCGAAGATCATTCCCATCCCCTCGATACACAGGGTAGACAGGGATGGGCAACTTGGACATTGGCTAACCAAATGGGGGGCTACAAAGGCAATAAGTGACTGGCTTACAAGCTTTCAAGAGGGGGCCTAGATCCAGAGGGCATAGAGGAAGGTAGAATCTCTACTGAGTAGTATCCAATCTGTCTGGGTGGGGCTGATGAAAGGAGATGGGGATAGCACTCATGTGGCACAATAGTGAATAACTGCTATCAGGACTGACTGTGAGAGTTGGAAATGTAAAGGTAGATGTTTTGTAGCAAAAGGAGGGGAGGGGTTGACTTTGCAGTCCAGGAGTAGAGGTCCCTGGAACCATCAAGGGCAAAGAGCTGAGTGCAGGACCCTACCCAGAGGAACAGTGACACCAGAGATGGAGGCAAAGATGAAGACGTGGGACTGGGGACTCTATACCCAGAGAGGGAGAGGGGCTGTGTGCTGATGACTTGGGGGGGGGGGGGGGGGGGTGGGTTTGCTTGCAGGGCATAGCCTTTGTTTGGTTGATGATGTAAGGAGGGGATTGTAACCATGGATGAATGTAAAGCTAATGTTCTCCCATGTAAACTATTACAACTTTAAAAAAAAAAAAGATGAAAATCTCAGCCTCCATGAGGTGGGAGTCCACTTATCCTAAATCATACACTCTGTCACATTAGTTAACATTATTCAGAGAAGGTTAGAAATTTATCTTCACAGTGTCAGTACATCTTCACAACAATTCCATATATTAGTCACCATTTGGTGGTGTGTTGGACTCCTAACCACAAGATCAACAGTTCAAACCTATCCACTGCTGAACTGGTAAGGGAGAAACATGAGGCAGTCTGCTTCAGTAAAGATTTACAGTCTCAGAAACTCAGGAGCAGTTCTACTGGGTCCCACAGGGTCGCTATGAGTTGGGATGGACTTGATGGTAGAGGGTTTTATTCTCATTACAAATGCAGCATACTGAGTTCAAATGCAGGCTCCTCCACTTTGGGCCTACAAAACCTTAAACGAGTTATTTAACCCATCTGTGACTTCATTTCCTCTTCTTTAAAATGCAAATAATACTAAGTCAGCAAGTCATTTAACACATTAATTTCACCCAGCAGAGAATCACTTATAAACGTATGTTAGATACTTACTAATTCACTCATCTGGCGTTTCTATCACTCTTCTTCTCATGGAGGTGGACTAATGAGAGGATGAAAGAAGGGGAGAGTTTCTCCAATACTTCCAACAAGGAGCGGCCGAGGGAGAAAATAGTTCCCCTATACACTGTTTAATGCCTCTCTTATGGTTCATGGTTGCCTAGAAACAACTGGAAGAAGATGACCAGAACATTTTTTTGTAATGGGTAAGGTTGTGATAAGAATGATTCTAAGTTATTATCTTACATGGGCACAGAAATACTGAGCTAAATAAAGGCAGCTCTGTGTGGGCTCGTGAATTCCCACTCACAGCCCTGCCCTCAGGCACCCTTTTGACCCTTAGCATCCATTGGAGGACATGGAAATGTCAGCGGGCAGCCTCAGGTCATTATTTCTGACATAGATTTCATTCCAATTCCAATCATCTCAGTGAAATTTCCTAGATTTTCCCTTCACACGTTACTTGTCCATCAGCACCACAACATGCCTCTGTGTACAATACATAGCAACGAGATTGTGAATAGGTCATATTTAAATTTTTCTGTCCATACTGACAAATGACATAGAGTCCTATGGGTGTACATTTGACACCCTCATGAATACAAAATGAATTTATTATGATTAGTGCTTTCACCTAGAATCCGACATTAATTCATAATGATTGATGGGCTACTTAAAATAAAGTGGTAACCTTTTCCTAAGGTGGCTAGGTGACTCCACATCCACTTCATTAGGAATATTCCCTGGACTGTATTTATGTAAATGAAAACAAAGTATTACAAGGCTACTTTATCCCTGACAATCAAGCACAACTCTTGATGTAACTACATCTTGCACAAACTAAAATACAGTTTTGTTTCATTGCAGAGTCTTTGACAATGGTTTATTTCCACTCTTGAATAATGAGTGCAATTGAAACTGAATAAAAGGCTCACAAATTATCATCAAACATATGCAATGATTAAATTTAAATCATATTAAGAAATGTTATTTATGCCCCTTGTAGTCTCAAAAACCACTGTTCAATTCCATCTTGGATAAATCAATGGTGAGTCCTACTCACATGATTAAAATGATGTTTTCATTGATGTGTGTGTTATATATTTATGAAAAAATAAAACCTCGGGCCATTTACTATAGATTCTCAATCGTTCCTTTGGATTAAAATATATGAGCAAAGGGAATCTCTGCACCATAGGTTCATGCTGGTAGTCGGTATTTAGGAATTGCTGAATCGGTAAGGGCAAGAGTTTAGATGTTTTGAAAAAAATGCACCAGAAAGCCAACTGAGAAGTCACATTGGGTTCTCACTGCTTTTCCACTCATTGTTTTGAATGAGTTACTTCTCACAGCATGGCTATTTATCCATCCATTTAGTTAGGAATGTGTACCCCTTTCCTAGCATGATTTTCACTAATGAGTAAATGGAAAATTACACAAAAAATAAACCATAACACAAGAAAGTCACAATGAAACCTGAAAAATAGGCACACAACAGTAGACTCACTTGAAATGTAAATTGAATTGAATCTTCGGTGGCTCAGTGCTATAAGCAATGGATTGCAAACCACAAGGTTGGAGGTTTGAGCCCACCAGTCACTCCTCAGGAGAAATATGAGGCTTTCTGCTCCTGCAATGATGTACAGCCTCAGAAACCCTATACAGCGTCATTATAAATCTGAATCTTTTCAACAGCACTTAACAGCAAAAATATATATCATAAATAACATAAATACTCTCCACTTTTAACCTGGGATATGAATTTAGATTTCATAACTGAGCTTGAGAGGTATTAACTATTAGCAGTTACTAAAAGTAAATATGCAAGATTGCACACCTTCATGTAGGGAAAAGCCTACTATTCCTTAGCAAAGTTGTATGAATGAGGTGCTAGAAACGTAACCACTCTAGCCACACTGTGTTTTGTTGAGGTGTGACCTTGCGCAGATCATTTAACATCATTGTGCCTCAATTTCTTATCATTTAAAATAGTAATATCCATCTGTTTCATTTCCCAGGGTGGTGTTGAGGAGCAAATAAGATGTTGTATGCAAAAATAGTTTGAAAATTACAAAGCTTAAAAAAAATCATATCTTATTAAATGGTGTTTGATTGTGGAATATAGAAATAACTGATATATAATATATAAGATTGCTGTTGCTAGGTCCATTGAATTGACTTTGACTCGTAATGACCCCATGTAGCAGAGTAGAACTGCCCTTTAAGGTTTTATCCACTGTGAACTTTAAGGGACCAGATCACCAGGTCTTTCTTCTGTGGAGTTCCTGGGTGGATTCTAACTGCCAACCTGTTGGTTCGCAGCCAAACCATTGTATTACCAAGCTCTTTATATATAACCTTTATTCCATTATCCTTTAATTCCATTTTCCCATGAACTTTTTGAAGCCTGTTGGCATAAGATAGGCAGTGGTAAGTGTCAGTGGTGACCTTGATATGATAGTCTATAATTGTTCCTTGAAGAATCATACAGGTTTGCTGAGAAACATTCACTAAAGCTATACCTTAAAGGATGATAGAATTTAGACTTGAAGGTGAGGTGGTGGTGATGGTGTACAATCAACTTGTTTCCGACTCATAGCCACCCTGTGTAGGATTTCCAAGGCTGTAAATCTTTACTGGAGCAGAAAGCCTCATTTTTCTCCTGCAGACAGTTCATGGATATGAACTGCTGACATTGAGGTTAGCAGCTCAACATGTAACCCACTATGCCACAAGAGCTCCTTTGAAGGAGAGATGAGAAGGTAAATATTTTAAGTAGAGAAACAGCATGAAAATGGCACAGAAAGAGAAATTCCCTGAAAGCTTTACTGCAAGTTTATCTCTGGCTTGGGGTGAGTTAGGTAGATTTTTGGGAACTATTTTTTAATGAGTTTATATTGAGTGTGCTTTATGTGTTCAATATGTTGGGAAAACAACAGTGACGTAATCAGACCAAAATCACTGCTCTCATGGGCTTACATTCTAGTGGTTATAACTATGCCACAAAATGGCTCTAGCTCACAATTTTTTTTTAATGTTTTTATTGTGAATTATGTGTTAGTTTCGATAGGTGAACATTATCTTTACATTCATCCTATCGTATTTTGTTTCATTGCAGTAATTACAAACCCCTGCATGCATCATCAAACACCCAAAGGGTACACCCCACACTCCTGCCCACCGGTCGCCAGCACACAACCCCTCTTCCTCCCTGAGTCCAGAGTCCCCAGCCGCTCCTTCTGTCCACGTCATTTCCTCTGCCTCCATCCCTAGTGTCACTGCTTCTCCAGACACAGTTTTGCATTTCTTGATGATTCCAGGGATCTTCGCTCCTGGACTGCAAAATCAGCCGCTCCCCTCCGTTAGTTGCCAGACATTTACATTTATCTTTCCAACACTCACTGTTAGACCTGATAGCAATCATTCCCTATTGAACAATAGGAGTCCTTTCCCCCTCACCTTTTATCAACCCCATCTAGACAAATTGGAAACATTTCAGTGGAGGTTTTACCTTTCCCTGTATCCTCTGGAGCTAGGTTCCCTATTGAAAGTTTGTAAGGCAGTCACTTCTTCTTGCCTTTGTAGTCCCCCTGTCCCCCATTTTTGGTAGCCAATGTCTAATTTCCCCCTCCCAGTTGATCCTGTGTACCAAGGGGGTGGGAATGATCCTCACTGTAGATATTTGTCCACTCCTTTGTCATACTGCATCCACAAGCATAGATCAAGATCATCCACATATAGTGGGTTACTCCTTATTTTTTTTCCCTTTTCTTTCTTCCTCTAGTCATGCTCTGATCATCCAGCCATTGATGCCAGGTCATATGGGTACTATCTGCAAGTGTGGGTGTTTGTGTTCATCCCCCCTTACTTTATATCAGCTGGATGCTTCACACTCCATTCTAGTCCTCTGGGGTCATGTCCCTCCCTGCCCCTGGGCCCAGGAGTCCCCAAGCCTCATCATACTGCTGGTTAACCAGGTCTCAGTCCAGGTTAACAGGAGTCTATTAACCAGGTTAACCAATGAAGTTCACAACTTCATTGCTGTTTTCCCCCTCTTCCCCTTATCGGTAACCAAGGTGGTCAACAGTAGGACCATATGCCTGCTAGTGTATTCCATTTGCGTTTCAGTCTTGGAAGGGGTTTTTGCCTTGAGGGAACCTGACCACTTGCCTTGATGGCTCCCTGGGGAACAACTTGCTTGTTCTTGTAGTAGTCAATTGGATTGCTGTTATTGTTTTTGATTTTTTCTGCTGGTCTTTCTTTCAAGAAGTATCTTCTGTTCTTCTAGGTGCTCCAGACTGGTCTGCTTGTCCTTTCACATAGGAATGTTCCACCTCAGAAGATTCTGGATGAGGCTCAGGATTCCACCTGTGGTCTTGTGCAATGCAAAGGATCTGCAGGGAGCCTCTTTCACTGGTCAAGTTCTAGCCCCATTTTAGTTATTCCAGACAGTTATAGGTTGAAGATGGACTTACAAGCTTTCTCTGTTGATGTTTCTGGCTATTTATCTCTCTCCCCTTCAAGTGTCTATTTTATAATAGTAGGCAAGGGAAACCAAGATTCAACAGACAGCCAAGCATCTTAACATCATTTACCCATTTTTACCCATTCAAAACATGCCTCGATCTTTGTATCCAGGAGCCCTGTTGTTCCACGTTTGTGCTTAGATCGTTTTTTCCTCTGTCCCATTTAACCCATGTAAACCTGCCTAGCTATTCTTCCATCCACCTTATTTTCCCTTTCCCATTCCTCTTCTAATGTATTGCGCTCCACCGCCCCCCCCAGCACCAAACTATCCCGTGTCTCTTCCATACCCTGTGTTTCACTATCCTGTGTCTATTCCCTACCCTGTATTCCACCTTCCCCGCCCTCCCCCTCACCCCATCCCATACACCCTGGTAACCAACAAAAAAATAAACATTTTACATAATAATAATAATAAAATAAAAAATAAAAGATACACTTAAAATTTTTTCTTGGTATTATTATTACCAGCCTTTCAGTATGGGTGCTTTTTCTTAATCTTTTAGAATAATGGCTCTATGCTGTATTTCTCCTTTTGTGACTGACTGATTTCACTCAGCATAATGTCCTCAAGGTTCATCCATGTTATGTGGTGGCTTGCTGCTTCCTTGTTATTCTTCAGGGTAGCATAGAATTCCATTGTGTGTATGTACCACAGTTTGTTTATCCATTCTTCCATAGATGGGCACTTAGGCTGTCTCCATCTTTTTGCTATTGCAAATAGTGCTGCTATGAACACTGGTGTGCATATATCTACTTGTGTTATGGCTCATATATCTTGTGTATAAATACCAAGTAGAGGAAATGCTGGGTCATAAGGTATCTCTATTTCCAACCTGCTGAGGAAGCGCCATATTGCTTTCCAGAGTGGTTGGACCATTCAGCAATGCCACCAGCAATGCAGAAGGGTCCCAGTCTCTCCACATTCTCACCAACACTTATTGTCCTCTAATTTTTTTATCTTTGCTATGATTGCTGGTGTTAAGGTGATATCTCGTTGTTGGTTTTATTGGCATCTCTCTAATGGCTAGTGATCGTGAACATTTCTTCATATGTTTGCTGGCTGCCCAGATCTCCTCCTTGGTGAAGTTTCTATTCATGTCCTGTGTCCATTTTTCAGTTGGGTTATTTATCCTTTTCTTGTAGAGGTGTTGTAGGTTCCTATATATTTTGGAATTTAGTCCCTTGTCTGATGTGTCGTTGCAAAAGATTTTTTCCCATTCTCTGGGCTCTAGCTCACAATTTTTATCCACAAATACCTTCCTCATAAATTATTCCTGTAAAGGACTAATTACCCAATTAGCAAGTTAAGCACAAGTAAACCTGTGCTTACCTTGCTTACTGAGGATTCTGACACTGATTCCCCTTCTCCTAGAGTGTTGGTGGTAAGTCACCAAGTCAGTTTTGACTCATACCAACCCTGTAGAAGGTTGCTTAGGCTTTTGTTGTTGTTGTTGTTGTTAGGTGAATCACGCTGTTACAAAACACTGTCCCATCTTGCCCCAACCTCACAATTGATGCTATGCTTGAGCCCATTGCTGCTGCTGCTGTGACATTCCATCTCATTGAGGGTCTTACCCTTTTTTGCTGATCCTCCACTTTACTAAGCATGATGTCCTTTTCAAGGGACTGGTTCCTCTCGACAATCTGTCCAAAGTATGAGAGATGAAGGTAGCTCATCCTGGCTCCCAAGGAGTGTTCTGGCTAT
>NW_006408532.1:31872100-31873031 GCF_000296735.1 Chrysochloris asiatica | reverse complement strand
CTTGAGCAAAATTTTTCTTGCATGAGATATTAATGATATTGTCAGATGACACTGCATTCCATTGGGTCTCCTCTCTTTGGAATGGGCACAAATATGGATCTCTTCTAATCAGTTGTTCAGGTAGCTTTCTTCCAAATTTCTTGGCATAGATGAGTGAGTGCCTCCAGTGCTGCATCAGTTTGTTGAAATGTTTCAATTTGTACTCCAACAATTCCCAGAGACTTGTTCTTTGCCAGTGCCCTCAGTACACCTTGGACTTCTACCTTCTGTATCATGGGCTATCATATTTGACCTGTTGAAATGCTTGAACATCGGCCAATTCTTTTTGACCCTGTGTATTCCTTTCATCTTCTTTTGATGTTTCTTCATCATTCAGTCTTTTGCCCAGAGAATCCTTCAATATTTCAAGTTAAGGCTTGAATTCTTTCTTCCGTTTCTTTCATCTTAAGAAACGTTAAGCATGTTCTTCCATTTTGGTTTTCAAACTCCAGGTCTTTGCACATTTCACATAATATTTGACTTTGTCTTCTTGAGCTGCCCTTTGAAGAATTCTTTTCAGTTCTTTTACCTTCTCATTTCTTGCATTTGCTTTAGTATCTCTATGCTGAAGAGCAAGTTTCAGGGTCTCTTCTGACATCCATTTTGGTCTTTTCTTTCTTATTTTATTAATGTCCTTTTGCTTTCTTCCTGTATGATATTCTTGTTGTCATACCACAACTCTTGTGGTTTTCTGTCATTAGGTTCTACTGTATCAAATCTGTTCTTGAGATGATATTTAAATTCACATGGGATAAGTTCAAGGTCATATTGTGACTCTTCTGGACTTGTTTTAATTTTCTTCAGCCTGAACTTGTATATGATCAGTTGATGATCTTTTCCATGGTCTTCCCCTGAACTTGTTTTGACTGATGATATGAAGCTTTTCCACATT
>NW_006408532.1:31843499-31872000 GCF_000296735.1 Chrysochloris asiatica | reverse complement strand
TAAATCTTTACGGGAGCAGAATGCCTCATCTTTCTCCTGCGGAGCAGCTGGTAGTTTCGAACTGTTGACCTTGTGGATCGCCAGTAATTATCAATACACCTTGAATGCATGTTTAATCATTTCACATTGAAGAAATTGGTAGAATTCTTAATTTTCATCAACACTGGCTTTAATGGTCGGTGTATCAGTTTGAATAAAAGTTGTATTAACTGGTCTCCCTTGTAGGCATATGGATAATATCCTCTCACAGCATTGTACTTCAAGATAGATCTTGAAATGTTCTTATTGATAACGAAAGCAATGCCATGCCTCTTCAATTTGTCATTCCTGGCATAGTAAACCATGTGATGGTCTGATTCAAAATGGTCAATTCTGGTCCATTTCAGCTCACCAGTGTCTAAGATACAGATGTTTATACATTCCTTTTATTTTTTGACATCTTCCAATTTTCCTAGATTAATATTTCATACACTCCATGTTTCAATTATTTATGGATGTCTACAGATGTTTCTCCTCATTCTGAGTTTTGCCATAACAGCAAATGAAGGTCACAAAAGCTTTACTTCATTTCATCATCACAGCCAACTCTACTTTGAGGAGGCAGCTCTTCCCCAGTTATATTTTGAGTGCCTTCCAACCTAAGGGGCTCATCTTCTAGCACAATACCTAACAATACTCTGGTACTTTTCATTGTGTTTCAACATTCAGTATTTTGGTGCTATCTGACAGTGTTTCACTGTTATGTATAAGGTTTACAGTGACTAAATATTTGGAAGTAGTCCATCTCTTCTTCCTCGTCTTAGTTTGGAAACTCAGCTGAAATTTGTCAACCATGGGTGATCCTGCTAATATTTAAAGTACCCAAGGCATAGCTTCTAGAACCACAGCAAAATGTAATTTGAAGCCACCACAGTACAACAAACTAGTGTAATTTTTCATGTGAGCAGAAAGCCTCATCTTTCTACTGTGGACTGGCTGGTAGAATCAAACTACCGACCTTGTGGTTAACAGCCCAGCTCTTAACCACAATGCTACCAAGGCTCCTTTCTCCTACAGTAGTCAAAGCAAATATATATATTACTCATTTAGACTAAATTTGAGAGTCACATGATTGATGTTGGCCAAGAAATAGAACTATGATTGTATTTTAAGAACCACGGCATTTCTGAACAATTACAGGGGGAAATGTATGGAAATAGGTCCATTAGGAGTTGAAGAGAAAGAATTTCACCATTGTTCTACTACACTGAATGTGCATTAGAATCATCTAGGGAGCTTGTGAAAAAATATACATGCATTGACATAATTCTAGAGCAATTAAACCAGACTCTCTGAAGTCTGAAGAATGGACTCAGGCATTTTTATTTATTTTTAAGGACCCTCAGGTAACTCATATATGCAGACACGTGAAACACCAATACTCTAAAGTAATGTTGGGGATCATCTCGCCTGCTGGCCATATAAGGCCTAGGCAATCATTTGGTCTGGCCCTGCCAAGGCAAATTCAGATCCAGTCATCACATTGTTCTTGTTGCTATTAAGTGTCGTCAAGTTGATTCCCACTCACAGCGACCCTATATAGGGTTTCCAAGGAGCAATGGCTGAGCATGACCTTGTGGCTCAAATCGACCTTGCAGTCCAGTTTATTAACCCAAGTTTGAGGTATTATTGTATGAGACTAGCAAATACATACGAGTCCTGTGAACAGTGTCCAAAACAGTGTCTTTACTATACATTTAGACATGACTAGTAAAACCAACCCTGTTGGACACACAAAATATTTTCTATGTAAAATGAATAGTTACGATGCAGAGTATTTGATATAGTCTTTACCATCCAAGAATACAGCAGGCAACCAACTCTAACTAGTCAGTGGTTAACAATCAGGATCAGCTTATGCTAATGTCCTTTAAAACCAAATAATGTGGAAAAGAAAAGGAAAACTGGGGTGGAGAGAAAACCTTAACAATTCATGAAGTAAGCAGTAAATCTCACTGACAGAAGATAAACTTCTTAGGCACGAAGGCAATGAAAATGGTGTTGATCTATGTGTCCACAGATATGGCTCCAGGGTGTAATCTGTCTAGTTGGTCAATATCAGGACAGCCACATGGGTACCACCTCAGGAAAGATAAATATGAAACCTCTTAGGGAGATAAACACAATTTCTGCTGTTAATTCTAACATGGAAGACCTGCTGATGGTCACTATTGGAGGGAGAAAGTGCTTCTGAAGTATTCTGAGGCATTGAGAGTAAAAGACCTGACAACAGATCCACAGGGAGAAGGAGTACGGAGAGAAAGCATCCTTGCTTACACCCCTTGTCTCAAGAGGTAATGATAACCTACTATTTTAAGAGGCAGTACATGGAGTAAATTTCGAAGACATGGAACAAATAGGACCCTTGCATACATATTGTCTTTATACAATATGTATAATATTGTTAATGGCCCCTGGGTGGTTTGTGCTTGCCACTTAATGCATCAAAAAGAAAAGGCTGGAGATCTACTTCTGTAAAGACTACAGCCAAGAAAACTCTATAGAATACTTCTGCTCTTTGACACATACAGGGTTGCCATGAGTAGGAATTGACTTGATGGCAAAGAGTTTATACTTGTTCTATGTAACATGTGCAAGTTACACTTCAAGTCAGGGAATACCATAAATATGAAACTTTGGGAGGGAAATTTGGATTGGCTTCATGATCATGGATCAATATCCCACTCAATGGGAACCACAGAACTCAACTCATCCTCCATAGAAAATGCCACCTTATACCAGTAGACGGCACTTAACAACAACAACAACCAGTAGACAAGAACTGGGGGAGGGCGGGTGAAATTGTCTTCTGAAGAGGCTATGGAAGAAGACTTTAAAAATAAGCACTGTGGTCTTCTTAGAGTTTCAGTCAAGCAATGACGAATTCAAGAAACAACCTGAATGTTTCAGGGAAAACATGTGACTATGCTACTTCAATTCATAAAATTGTTGCTGTTGTTGTTGAGTGTCTCAAGTCAGTTCTGACTCATAGTGACCCTATACAAGGTTTCCAAGACTTTAAACTTTTTGTGGGAGCAGAAAGTCTCATCTTTCTTCAATGGAGAAGCTAGTGGCCTGTGGTTCCCATTCCAGTGCTTATCCTATGAACCCACCACACTTCTTCATAATATGTATATTTATTTACTAAGGAGCTCTGGTAGCGTAGTGGTTACGAATTGGGCTACGAACCACAAGGTCAGCAGTTCGAAGCTACCAGCTATTCCGCGGTAGAAAGATGAGGCTTTCTGCTCCGGTAAAGATTTATAGCCTCAGAAATCCTGTACAGGGTCGCTATGAATTGGAACTGACTCCACAGCACATAACAACAACAACAACAACAACAATTACAATATGAGAGCACAATGCTAGGTGTTAGGAGCAAAATACAGGGGATTCAGACACAGAATCTATTTTCAAAGAGCTTACCATATACCAAGAGAAATGAAACCACGTGAAAAACAGCAATGCCATGCTGAAAATATGTGTCCTAAAATCAAAAGTGCCACAAACATTAATGGACCATGCAAACCACAGTTTCCACTAGCCTGCAACCAGAACCACTAGATGATACTCAGTCAGCACTACTACCTACTGCTGTGATGGAGATCACAACAGAAGGTCCTAGATGGAATGGGAGAAAAATATCGAACAAAATTCCAAATCATAAAAAAATAGACCAGAATTATTGGTCTGACAGAGACTGGTGAAACCCCTTAGATACCCTTCAAATCTGGATCCAAATCTGTTCCTGGGAATCACCTTCCAGTTAAGCAATGTTGCTGTTATTAAATACCATAGAGTCAGTTCCAACTCATTGCAACCCTGTAACAGGTTGACGAGGACCAGCTGGTGGGTTTGAACTGTTGACCTTGTGGTTCACAGTCCAGTGTTAATTCTACAGAGCCATTTCAGGAGTCCAGTTAAACAATTGTTGTTGTTGTTAAGTACCGTTGAGTTGGTTCCACCCATAGTGACCCTGTATGGGATTTCTGAGGAGCAGCTGGTGAGCTTGAACCACCGACCTTGCAGTCAAGCTCATTAACCCACAGTGCCACATCTGTAGTGAAAAATAGCATCTGAGAGGAAGGTATTCCTCAAAACAAGGAAGTATTTTCCCAAAAGCAAAGTGCAGAAGGCAGGAAGGGGCAGGAAAGATGGACGGATGGAAGCAAGAAAACAGCTTTTATTTTCCTGTCACTTGTCAATTATGACTTGACTTAAAATTGATTCTTCCTCATTACAATCTCCTTGAATATCCTTCAGTGGAATAAATTACCTTAGGGTAATTCTCAAGAAATTTGACATCTGCCTCTAGCTTCAATAAAAGCTCAGCCCTGAGACTAAAAATCTACAATGGGCTTCAGTCATCCAGAACAGTTCTGATGCTGTTTATACCTAAACAATAAATAAATAAATAAGCCCATTGTTATTGAGTTGATTCTGTCTAATGGTGATCCGATGTGTGTAGCGTTCTAAAGCCTGCCAAGCCAGTGACCTTTTAGAAGCAGGTCACTAGGCCATCCTTTGGTTACTATTCCAGAGTTTTACCACTTGTATTCTCCAAGGACTCTGATTATACCTAGAGGAAGGATTTATTATCAGGGTCCAGAGAAAGGCTACCCAGGTCATTAGTGATGGTGGTGGCTGTGTGCAGTGGAGTCAGTTCCATTGCTCATATTGACCCTGCATAAGGTTTCCGAGGCTGTACATCTTTACAGAAGCAGAAAGCTTCATCTTTCTACCATGAAATGGCTAATAGTTTCAAACTGTTGACCTTGAATACAACAGCCCTGCTCGAAACCACTACCCTACCAGAGCTCCATGAAAATTGTATTCAAAATTAGTGTGTACAGGTGCCTCTCTGCTTTTTTTTCAAATCTTTTAACACAATGTATAGAACCTGGGGCTACTGTCAGGCATTCCTAAGATTTGAAGTGGGGTATCAACAGCTCAGCCTGGGGAGAATTGGAGCCAGTCCCAAGTGGAATCCCTAAAAATTAGGTTGAAATGGGAACAAGGCAATGTGCAAAGCACAAATTAGGTTTTCTCTCAGCAAATTTAAAATAATTTTTTTTTTTACTTAGCATTAAGAAGATTTCCTTGTTCTAGCCTGTGCTTTCACCATTTTCCTAGAAGAATGTACTGTTAAATGTAATGTGTTGAAATAGTAATATAGCTCTCAGAACACATCACATGTGTTGTGTTGAAAGGGTAGTATTATCTTTAGATCACATGGCATACAGATAAAATACTGATTCTAAATTGTAAAAAAAAAAAAAAAAATGGTGAAATCCATTCAGCTTGAGAAGATAATCCTAGTCTTTAGTGTGAGAATGTTGGCATTATTTACCAGTGGATTTCTTCTAGCTTCATAAAGTGGCTGTTGAGAATGTCTTTACTAAAAGAGAATGAATGGGAGAAAAAAAGCTCAGATTTCTGTTTCCTATAATTGTAGTTTAAGTCCCTTTATTACATCCCTGGATTGACTTGTATAAGACATAAAGAAACCAGTCAAATTCAGTGAACAACAACAACACTAAAAACATACAAAATACCTCAAACCAGCTATTTTTATTATTTACAGATAATTACTATTTGACTAACTGATATTTTCATGTTCTAATCAGCTGTTTTGGTATTTTATAGACATAACCTGAATAGTTCCATCTACTTTCTATTGGTCCTAAATTAAAACAACAATGTGTTTAGGCTTTGTCACATTTTCTCGAGTTGACAACTTTGTAAACAATGAGATGGTTGGCTTAGCTTCCTAAAATTCAGACCTTTCCCAAATTAGATTGGTTGTTCTGAAGAACAGTAGTTTCATTTCCAAAGGGTGTTATAGCACCAACAGGACTGACCACCTCTTTGTTTCTGCAATCCACCTTTCAATGCTATCACTAAAGTGGAACATAAATTTATTTTAAATGGTTTACCTCCACTTAAGTACTTCTCAAAGTAAGAAAAAAAAAAAAAAAAAAAGAGGAAATGTCTGTCCCAAAGTTATCAAAAATTTCTGGTGGCAATTTTTTATTTAATTAAAAAGAGAGAGTGGAAAAAAAAAAAAAAATCAAATCATGTCCCAGGCAGGTAGAAGGGCACGGCAGGCAGGACTGTGTTTTCCAATGGTATCCAGCAAGATAATGAGTCCATGTCTATGGAAATTGATTCATTAATATTTCATCGAGGCAGCTTCAGAGCAATTCAAGAACCAGCTCCCAGGAATTCAATCAGTAAATTCAATGAATTGTTGAGCTTAAAATACCAGGGGGGCAAAAATATACATATATTTGGCATGTGTGCATATTTATATACATACTGATGTGACACGTATATGCACATAAATACAGGTATATGTATTAAAACACTGCATCTGTAAGAAAGTGTCATTTCTAGGCTTAAATTCAGTCTTGCATATCTATACTCTCTACCTAGGAAGAATTTTCAAATAAATTCAGAGTCAGTCTGATCAATCTCACATTGCTTCTGCTTATGAGGCATCTCAGTACGAGATTTGGTGAAGAAATTGACAACAATGTTAGTCTCAACTTTTTAATCGGTAGAGTCCCTTCAGTCATTTAACAGAATGTAAAGATGGCTTCCAAAGACCACTGCTGAGTATGGAAAAAGAGGGGATCAAATGTTTAATGGAGGAAGGGCTGATGGTTTGGGTCAGAACAGCCAATTTACCATGTGAAATGCACATTGAGAAGGACCAGTTAGGAAAATAGATTCAAATTATCTTGTCGGCTAAGTAATTGGTCTTTGGGTATCCCTAAACACCAACCTATAAATAATTTTATTTTCATTTTGGATCAATGTCTTCTAGCCCTTGTCTAACTAACTTGTATTGATGTCTTTTTAATTAAACCATGCGTGATCTGCTCACTCGGCAGTGGGGCATACTGAGTGTGTATGCTAGGAATTCCAGATAAGGTGATTATGCTATTTGTCACTGTCATGATTAATGTGTGGCAGCTGTTATGACAGCTGTGCCACTGTTTTGTCACAATACTCTGTTCATCCATAACAAAATTAGCTGTCGCACTCAAAGGTACACACTTGCAGCTCTTTCTTTCTGAAGTCAACAATGAGAAAATCGAGAGGGAATATTACATGAACTCTGTGACAAACAAGAAAAACGACATCTTTATTTATTTATTTTTCTTTAAATGATGATATAACCTGCCTGAATTGGAAATGCAGATAGCTCACCTCTAGCAAACAAGCTGTCACAAGGAGCCAGTCCGCCACTAATCTAGCTAACAAGGTCTCAGTGTGTGAGGGGTTTGCTTCATAATTTGAATCTGCCTTGTCAGGCAAGCCTTTTAGATGTTACCCAAATTAGCATTGGCTGCAACTGTTTCTGCTTGTCAAGGTGGGAAACCGCAAATGCAGAGTTATAATAGAAAGTGGGAGATTGACTTACCCTTTCCTTTGGACGTCAGTCAAGTGGAGCAAAAGAGGTGGTTCTTCCTCCCTCTTCTTCCAGACAGACATCCTCCTCCCCAAACCCCCACCCCACCCTCCCCACATACACACTCCTGCAACCTTAGCTGAGGAAGATGCTTTCAGGAGCTGACTCCAAATTGAGATGTAAATTGTCAGATGAAGGCAGATATTAATGTTAACCAATATTGTTTCTTACAGAGTCCTGAAACTGGACTATAAAACCATAGAAGACACTGATGTGAAGAGACAGATGGCTACAATAATAGCATCATTATTCTATAGCTTTGGGTGAAGTGGTGAACTGCATATGTTCCATAAATTTAAAAGAAGAAAAAAGCCCATGCAGCTATCTATTCATAATGAAAAAGAAAGACTGTAACATCAGAGACCCTGAGTGCCATCGAAAGAAAATATGGCACATCAGATACACACAGCTAAGTGAATATGGTATTTTCTCTCTTAAAAATTAAAGGAAGAACAGCTGCAGCTACTATGATTCTGCAACAAATGATTAGTTTGATCTACTGACAATATATTTAAATTCACCTATCACTTAACCAGTAAATATAATGTGCACTTTTAATAAGGATATTGTTTAAATCAGGCCCATCTGCACTCTCTTCCCCAGGCCTCCTATCCAAAAACAATCCTGAAGCAGAAAACAAGGGAATTATTTCGAACAATTATAATGATTACAAAGAAACTGTTACCACCTGCCGCTGACTCTTGGCAGTCATTAGTCAATGAATTTAATTAGAATATTTATCAACAATGACCAGAACTCTTTTGGATTTCTCCCTGATTTCCCAAAGTAGGAAAAGTAAACTCTTTGCAAATTCAAGCAACACTGAAAAGCTTGGGAGCCCTGCTTTATCCATTTCAAATGTTAACAACTGGGCTTTACGGAATTGCTCCAAATTTCATTTTGTCTATGAGGCTCTTGATGATTCCATTCACATTTGATGTGTGTCTTATGTCTATCTTAGTCAAATGAAACTGAAAACATTGGTCGCCATATATTATTACCAAGTACTTAGTTACTGGTCACACAGGGGTAGTGGATGAAGGAAGCTTTGGATGTTTCCATGTGCTAGATGTTTGTACATTCTTGGCATTTAGAGAAAGCATTTTTGTTAACTGTTTCCAATCTCCAGAGAACTTCCTGTTGAAAAGACTCAGTTCCAATGCCATCTTTCTGCAAGCCCTTGTTGAATTTTTGTCAACTTATCTTGTCTTTCCTGCTCTCTGAACTCCTGTAACACTTGATGATTTCTTTTTTGTTTTAGGCACTTTTGCTTTTGATTTGCCACCACTCATCTGTCAGTTTATCATATGGGGGTATCTGTCATGTTTCTGAGAATCTGGAAGTTATGCCATGGGTATTTTAAATACCAACAGGGTTACCCATGGTGGACAAGTTTCAGCTGAGCTTCCAGATAAAGACAGACTAAGAAGAAGGAAAGACTGACTACTTCCAAATATTTTGTCACTGAAAATCATATGAAAGCAGTAGAACACTGCCAGCACCAGAATATTGAATAATAAAAATCAGTGAAGATCATTAGACTATTATCAGAAATAGTGCTGGAAAATGAGACCCTCGGGTTGGGAAGTGCTTAAAATACGACTGCAGAAGAGCCGCCTCCTCAAAACAGAGTTGCCCATGATGACACAAAAGGAGTAAAGCTTCTGGAAAATTCATTTGCTCATAGGCACAACTCAAAATGAAGAGAAACATTTGTAAACATCCATTAATAATCAAAACATAGAATGTACAATGTATGAATCTAGGAAAATTGGAAATTGTCAAAAATGAAATGGAACACAAAAACATTAATATCCTAGGCATTATTGAGCTGAAATAGATTGGTATTGGCCATTATGATTCTGACAATCACATGACTTACTATGCTGGGAATGGCAAATTGAAGAGGAATGGCGTTGCATTCATTATCAAAAAGAACATATCAAGATCTGTCTAGAAGTATAACACTGTCTGTGATAATATCCATATACCTACAGGTCAATTGTGGAATCCTGGTGTGGTGCTATGGGTTAATGCACCAGACTGCAAAGCCCTTTGAACTGCAAGGCTGGTGGTTCAAGCTCACCAGCTGCTCCTTGGGAACCCTATGCAGGGTCGCTATGGGTCAGAATCGACTCGACAGCACTTGACAACAACAGGTGAGTTAATGCCACTATTATTCGAAGTTATGCCCCAACCACTAAAGCCAGTTATGAAAAAAATGAAGAATTCTACCAACTTATTCAGTCAGAAATTGATCAAACATGCAATCAAGTTGTATTGATAACTACTGGTGATTGGAATGCAAAGGTTGGAACCAAAGAGGTAGGATCAATAGTTCAAAAATATAGCCTTGGTGATAGAAATGATGCTGAAGATCGCATGATAAAAATTTGCAAGACCAATGACTTCTTTATTGCAAATATCTTTTTTAAATAACATAAAACATGACTATACATGTGGACGTCACCAGATGGAATACACAGAAAATAAATTGACTATATCTGTGGAAAGAGATGGTGGAAAAGTAAAAATCACCAGCCAAAACAAGGCCAGGGGCAAGCTGTGGAACAGACCAACAATTGCTGAAGAAAATTAAAATAAGTCCATGAGAGCCAAAATATGACCTTAAACATTGTTGTTGTTGTTAAGTGCCATCGAGTCAGACCTTGAACACATCCCACCTGAATTTAGGTATAATCTGAAGAACAAGATTTGATGCATTAGACGCTAAAGACTGAAGACCAGAAGAGTTGTTGGATGACATCAAGAACAACATATAGGAAGAAAGCAAAAGTTTATTAAGAAGACAAGAAAGAAGGAAAAGACCAAAATGTTATGTCAGAAGAGTCTAAAACTTGCTTTCCAGCATAGAGATGTTAAAGCAAATGGAAGAAATGAGGAGGTAAAAGAGTTGAAAAGAAAACTTCAAAGGTCATCTTGAAAAGACAAAGTTAAATATTATAATAAAACGTGCAAAGACCTGGAGTTAGAAAACCAAAAGGAAACAACATGCTTAGCATTTCTCAAGCTGAGGAACTGAAGAAAAAATTCAAGCCTTAACTTGAATATATTGAAAGATTCCATGGATTAAATATTGAATGATATTCAACCATTTTAAGAGGTAGCATATGATCAAGAGCCAATGAAACTGAAGGAAGAAGTTCAAGGTGCGTTGAAGACATTAGCAAAGAAAACATCACCAGGAATTGATGGAATACAAATTGAAGTCTTTGAACAAACTGATGTGGCATTGAAGGCACTCACTCATCTATGCCAAAAAATTTGGAAGACAACTGCCTGGCCAACTGGCTGGAAGAGATCTATATTTGTGCTCATTACAAAAAGAGAAGACCCAATGGAATGCTGAATTTATCAGACAATGTCATTAATGTAGCATGCAAACAAAATTTTGCTATAGATAATCCAAAAACAGCTGCAACTGTACATTGACAGAGAACTTTCAGAGGTTCAAGCAGGTTTCAAAAGAGGATGTGGAATGAGGGATATCACTGCTGGCATCAGATGGATCTTGGCTGAGAGAATACCTGTTATTGACTACTCAAAGGCTTTCAGTTGTGTGTATCTTGACAACCGATGGACAATAAATTAAGTATGATTATTCCAGAACACTTAATTTTGCTCTTGAAGGACCTGTACATAGACCAAAAAGCAGTTGTTTGAACAAAACAAGGGGATACCAAATGGTTTAAAATTAGGAAAGATATGCACCAGGGTTGTATTTTTTCACCATGCTTATTCAATGTGTATGCTGAGTAAATAATCCAAGAAGTGGGTTACATGAAGAAAATCATCACATCAGAATTGGAGGAAGACTCATTAACAACCTGCAATATAGAAATGATACAACTTTGCTTACTGAAAGTAAAGAGGACTTAAAATACTGATGAAAATCGAAGACCACAGCCTTCAGTATGGGTTACACCTCAATGTAAAGAAAACAAAAAATACTCACCATTGGACTAATAAACATTATCCATATAAATGAAGAAAAGATGTGGCATTGGTGGCACTCACTTCTCTAAGTTGTCAAAAATTTAATTTTGCTCCGATCAACCATCAGCACTCATGGAAGCAGCAGTCAAGAAATCAGAGGATATGTTAGGCAATTCTGTTGTACAAGACCTCTTTAAAATGTTGAAGAGCAAAGATGTCTGTTTGAGGACTAAGGTGTAGCTAACCAAAGCCAAGGTATTTTAAATAATGTCGTATGCATATGAAATCTGGACAGTGAATAAGGAAAATTGTAGAAGAATTGACACATTTGAGTTATGGTGTTGGAGGAGAATATTAAAAGTGCCATGGACTGCCGAAAGACAAACCAATCCGTGTTGGGAGAAGTATAGCCAGCGTGTTTCTGGGAAACCATGATGGCCAGACTTCATCTTTCATACTTCGGACATATTATCAGGAGGGATCAGTCCCTGGAGAAGGATGTTATGTTTTGTAAAGTGGAGGGTCACAGAAAAAGGGGGAGACCCCCAATGAAATGGATTGCCACAGTGGCAGTAGCAATGGGCTCAGCATAGAAACAATTGTGAAATTGACAAAGGACCAGGCAGTGTTTCATTCTGTTTGTGCATATAGATCACTATGAGTCAGTACCGACTTGATGACACCTAAGAACAGGTGATATACCTTTGTGTGGTTTCCTTACCCATTGTTGTTGAGTGCTGTAGAGTCGATTCGGACCTATAGCAACCCTGTATGGGGTTTCCAAGGAGAAGCTGGTGAGCTTGAACCACCAACCTTGCAGTTCAAATGACTTTGCAATCTGACAGATTAACCCACAGGATCCCCAAAATTAGAAAGCACTTTTTACTCCCCGATTTTATTACTTTTTCACAGATTCTAACATACTATCTTCTGTACGTTAAGGCCCTTTTGTTTATCTTTAGGAAGGAAATCAATTAATATATATTGGCATATTGAAAAGAGTGTTTTTGTATTGTAGTATCTGTCTGTATTCAAGTGATATGGAAGTATTCTGAAGCTCATTAATGGGGTAATTTTTTTTTTCGAAGTGAGCATAAAATAAATGCTCCCAAATAATTACAATCTGATCACTGTTAACTTCAACTGCTTTACTTAGGAGAGATGTCAGCTAACAGGACACCTCAAATAACCATAGTAAAAAGTCTCCTAATTAAGTCTCCCAAGTGCCTCTCAATATAGCTGTAAGGGCATTCATAGATATTCACAGGTAGTACAAGCAAGATGCAATTTTTGCAGGAGTTCTGTGGGAGGGAATTTTTGCAAAAGGCAATTTACACTGGAGGGAAATTGTAGTGGCAGTGTTCTAAAGGTCTATGAAATTATCAACTAAGCACAGAAATAGCTAGAGCAACAGAAATATAGTAGATGGGTTGTGTCCAGCAATGGCAAACTGAAAGTTAGAACTCTGCAATTAGAAGATAAACTCCAGTTATCAGGAACTAAAAACACCAGAATAGGACTGGAGTTGAGTGGTTCCAAGAGGATGCATAATTAGCAACAAGCTGGAAGAGGACCCAATTCAAGACTGGTCAGACTCTACACAGACTTCTCCCCACATGTGGAAAACCAAGGTGGACCAAAAGTCACAAGAGTTTTACTTGAACTTAATTTATAATTATGTTTATTTGATTTTATAAGCAACTTAGAAATCTGTAAACTTTGTTTCATTATGTAAGTTCAGGTCTTCTCTTAGCCTTTCAAAGGGATAACATCACTATTATTATGTATAGGTATAACTTATCACTAAATCAGAAAACCAAATTGACAATTTCTGGTACCTTTATGAAGTAATATCATATTGTTGTTGTCAATTGCTTTCAAGCTGATTTCGACTCACAGAGACCCTGTATAAGGTTTTCAATGAGCAACTGGTGAGTTAGAACCACTGACCCTATAATTAGCAGTCCAGTACTTATCCCACAGTGCCATATCAGAACTCCATTATCATGTTAGTCACGAATAATGCCTTTTGATGTTAATAATGCAAGCCTTGGACTTGTCTCCAGGGGATTAATTGATTGGGTTCTTCACTGATCCAAAGGAAAAAAAAAAACATTTTTGTGTGTGGGGTGGCGGGCAGGGGATGGGTAAGAGTAAGGAGTTAGGTTTAGGATTATGGCTAGGTTTAGGGTTTCATGAAGTGTTAGGTTTATGGTTAGGACCAGAGTAAGTATTTGGAGTTATATCAGAGTTAGTGTTATGGTTAGGAGTCCTGGTGTGGCACTGTAGTATAATGCACTCGACAGCAAGGTCGGTTTGAACCACAAGGTCGATGATTCAAACTCACCAGCTGTTCCTCAGAAACCCTATACAGGGTTACCATGAGTTGGAACGGACTCCACAGCACTTAGCAACAATAACAACAAGGGTTAGTATTAAGGTTAGGGATAGGGGGTGTGAAGTAGGGCTAGGGATAGGACTTGGTCTAGTTTTAGGGTTACAATTAGGTTTATTTATTATTATTATTATTTATCTTGAAATCTACTTGATTTCCTCTTAATTTGAAAATTCTGTAACCGCACTAGTCCCTCATTTTATTTTGTGGGGATTTATTTGTTGTTGTTGCAAACTGATAGCTCTGGTTCCCTATTTTAAGTCTTGCAGATTAGTTTTATTTTGGGTCCTTCTATATCTGGGTTGTGTTCTGGGTGATATTGTCATGTATGTTAATCTCAGGTTGTCTGTTGTTGTTTCTGTGTATAAATAACTTCCTTAAGTATTTCTTTTTGTAAGGTTCGTCTAGTTTTTATAAATTTTTTAAATTTCTGTTTATCCAAAATGTCCTAATTCCACCATCGTATCTGAAGGACAATTTTGCTAGATATAGGACTTTTAGTTGGCAAAATTTTCTTCTGAGTTTTATATGTGCCATTTCATTGTCTTCTTGCCTGTATTGTTTCTGCTGAGACATCAGACTTAAGTTTTATTAGTTCTTCTTTGTAAGTATCTTTTTGTAAGTTCCCAAGCTGCTCTTAGGATTCTTT
Organism: Chrysochloris asiatica; assembly: GCF_000296735.1. Taxonomy (NCBI): domain Eukaryota; kingdom Metazoa; phylum Chordata; class Mammalia; order Afrosoricida; family Chrysochloridae; genus Chrysochloris; species Chrysochloris asiatica. The sequence goes on along the minus strand of NW_006408532.1, from coordinate 31,857,483 downwards.
CTTTGTCTTTGGTTTTAGAGGAATTGATTATATGCTTTGGTGTTTTGGGGGGCAGTCTATTCTGTTTGGAATTAATTTCTCATCTTAAAATGCATATCTTCTGATATTTCATGATGTTAGGAAAGTTTTCCTCCAGCAACTCTTTAACAATTTTCTCTGTGTATAATGTTTTTGTGTTTTCTTTCTTGCTTTCCTTCCTTCCTTCCTTGCCTTCCTTCCTCTTCCTATTTTGGAATTCCAATCACACCTAAGTTACTCTTTCTGATGGTTTCTCACATAATTCTTACACATTCATTGGCTTTTTTGTTGTTCTTTTTTCTGATTGCTCTTCTAGTTGCTGAATATTGAGAGATTTGTCTTCAAATTCCCCATTTGGCTTTCCCTTGATTCAATTCTGCCTTTCTGCCTTGTCAATGTGTTATCTCGTTTTGAAATCTTAGTATTGATCTTCTGGATTTCTAGTTGTTTTTGTATGGTTTATAATTTTTCATATATCTTATCAAGTTGCTCTTGCAAGGTTGTCCTGAACTCTTCTAACGTTTTTTTCTGTGTTTTCTTTGATTTCATTTGCAGCTTTCTCAATTATTCTCTCAATCTGCTGAATGTACCTAAATATCATTCTTTTAAATTCCTTATCAGGTAGTTCTGATACTGTTTCTGGTACTATATTTTCTGATTCTGTAGTTTGGTCATTTGTTTGAGCCACTCTGTCTTGTTTCTCCATGTAAGCTGAAATTGTCTGTCATCTCTGAGTCACTGAGGTGTCATATGAATATTTATTTGATGAGTATATGCATGCTGGTATGTTCTTAGGCACTCGTCACCTGTCTCTTGGTAGTGTGATAATGACTAGAAGTGTATACACAGTTCTCTCTGCTCACTATGTGTGTGACATCTTTCAGGATGAGTTTGTCTGATGTTGGTTGTAAATTATTGTTGATCAGGTGGTACAGGAGTGGGTAGTGGTGCTTTCCCAGTGGGTAGACCTGCAAGAGGCATGGGTGGATGTGGCTGGGTTATAATAGAACAATTGCCATCTCTCAAAATCAGACAAGATTGAGAAGAAACAAAGTGTATGATTTGTGGAATGCAAAACTGATGATCTGTCCTGAAAGTCTTCATTCACCACACAATAAAAAAATTATATATAAATATGCACACACATAAATGAGGGCAAGTCAAAAATTAGCTGCACTCTGACTATAGAATTTCTCTTAATAAACTTTTAGAAAAAGACAAATACATCTATTTCAACATAATCTCATTGGATTTCAGTGCACTTTCTCCATCGGTCAATAAGCTTTAATATTCCCTTAACAAAAACTGTATTAGGCTGAGCTTTGAGCCATGAATGCACCACTGTCTTCACTTCTTCATCAGAGGTCAATTTTCATCCTCTAAGGGCTGCTTGTGGCACTGTGGGCTAATGCTTCAGACTGCAAAGTCATTTGAACTGCAAAGTCAGTGGTTCAAGCTCACCAGCTGCTCCTTGGAAACCCTCTACAGGGTCACTATGGGTAGAAATCAACTCGACGGAACTTAACAATAACAAGGGCTGCTTTCAGAAGACCAAACAGGTGAAAATCCAATGAAGCAAGATCAGGACTATAGGGAGGATTCTGTAACATCTCAAAAGGAAGTTTAGCAGAGTCAACAGTATAGACAAAGTTGTGATGACGAGCATTGTCATACAAGATCACAATGTCCTTGGATAGCAGTTGTCTGAGTTTAAGCTGAAGTTTAGGTTTCAACTTTTTAGTGAGCATCTCACTATAATGAGCACTATAGATTGTTGAACCTTTTCCTGAGAATGTTCCAATACTGGACCTTGAGAATTCCAGAAACTTATAAGCGTCAATTTTCCAGCTGATGGTTGATTTTGAACTTTTTCTTGGTTGGCAATTGAGGATGTTCCCATTCCATACTCTGCCTTTTATTCTCAGGTTCGTAGTGATTAATTTATGTCTTGTCACCAGTAATGATTTTTTTAAAGACACTTTTCCCTTCCTTTGAATATTGGTACAAATTTTGTTTGCAGATGTGCAAACACTTCTGTTTATGCTCTTCTGTGATTTGTTTTGGTACCCATCTTGCACAAACTTTTCAAAACCCAAGTCTATCATGGATTATTTCATAGACTGAACCATGGCTAATTTGTAAATGATATGCCACATAATCCACTGTCACTCATCTATTTGACAGACTCATTTCATGTGCATGCTCAATGTTGTCATAAGCCATGGACATGAACGGGCATTTTCATATAACCTAGTATGGATCATTTTTGACTCACCTTGTGTGTGTGTATGTGTATACAAATGTTGTTTTTGTTGTTAAGCACCGTCAAGCTGGTTCTGACCCATAGCAATCCTTGGGTTTCCAAGTAGCTGTTGGTGAGCTTGAACTGTCAACCTTACAGATCAAACTGACTGTGATTGGCCACCACAAGTTCAGCCATTCAAACCCACCAGCTTCTCCTCTGAAATCCTTAACAGGGTTGCTATGAGTAGGAACCAACTTAATGGCACTTAACAACAGCAACTAAGTATATATATGATGTTTTGCCATTTTTGAGCAGAAATTATAATTTTTTTAAAGTTTCAGAGTACTCATTATTTTACAATGACAAGAAAATTTCCAGTGTATAGTGAGAATTAGAAAAAAATGTGTTCTCTCTTCTCAATGAGCTGTATTTATTCAGAGTTTTATATAAGTTTTAAATTCTGTGGTTGCGATAAAATATATAAAAACTCTGCCAGTTATGAATGGGAATTCTGAGGACTTTTGTATTTATTCAATGCATGTTTTTTATAACAATGAAAGTTAAGTTCCCAACAAGTGTTTTACATATATATAGAAACTTGAATTTGTGCCCAGGAAGAATAAAGATTTTTAAAGGATTTAAAAAAAAAAAAAAAAGACAAGAGTAATAAAAAATCTAATGAGGCAAAATTCGTGAGCCTCTAGAAGTGTCTGTGGTATGTCTGACACCCAAGCCTAGGGAGAGAAGAAGCTGTGCAAGAGGGGTTCCACAGACTACTGGGCGGCAGGGGTGGGGGCTGACCATGCCCCCTGACAACCAGGAGAAAACAGAGAACAAGAGAAAACTATACCTTTCTCACCACTGATCTCCAGAGCATGTCTTGTGCCTCTGGGCCACCGTGTCAGTCACAGATAGCAGCCTGAAAAGATGGCCTTGCCACATCAAACAGCCTACTGCCCACCTGTCTCTCTCCTCTCTCACCACTCCCACTCAGCTCCCTTTCCTAGTCAGCACTCTATCCACCAAACAGAACTCTGGTAGCATAGTAGTTATGAATCAGGCTGCTACTCTCAAGGTCAGCAATTCAAATCTACCAGCCGCTCTGCAGGAGAAAGACGAGGCTTTCTGCTCCTGTTAAGATTTATAGCCTCAAAACCCTATACAGGGTCGCTATGAGTAGAAACCTACTCCAGAGCACATAACCACTTATCCGTTCTTTCCTCTGAAGATCAGGGTTCCAGAATCATCATCCATACCTGTTTTATTTGGCCTCCTGTGACCTTGTTGCAGAGGGTCTGCTCAGCACAGCTGCCTTCTTTGTCATATTGTCCAGAAGTTCAAAAACATAATTTTTGAATGTCAATACCTATTTGTTTTCTCAGATTCAATTTCTAAACTGCACACAAGAGGTCTCAATGATCAGTTGAGTCTAATTAAACATTTGAAAATTTTGCTAACTCTACCCTAATTTATCCTCCTCCTTGACAAAATTCATCATCCCACATGCCAGCCTTTTCAGAAAACTTTGTTAAGATCAGATGTCATCTGATGGGGTGTATGGAATCAGATACAGCTGTGAGGTTTATTCAAAATAATAAAGAAACTAAACAGGTGAACCTGCCACCGGGCATAAGATATGTTTCTATTTCATTCCTCAAATAATGAAATACTTCTCTAAATGCATCCTTTTAATATATGCTAAGATGAATGTTTTGTAGCACTTCTCAAAAGTTCTCTAGTTCTAGGGACCTGGTTTCCACTTAATAATGAGAGTGTTCTCTCTTATCCTTAGAACAATAATATGTTCAGTCCACCATCTAGACCAATGATTGTAGACATGAATGTACAATGAAATCATCTTTGGTTGTTTTTGTAAAGTGCCGTCGAGTCAGTCCCAACTCACAGCGACCCTGTATGGGGTTTCTGAGGAGTGGCTGACAAGGGATCATTAAAAAGTGTTGAAGCCTGTGCCTCACCCACAGATATTCTGATTTCATTGTCATAGGATCCAGCCTGGGCATTAGGATTCCTAGAAACCCTGCTATGCCTGAGTGCTTCTCTGGCATTAATGTGCAAACAAATCATCTGAAGATTTGTTTAAAATTCAGATTCTGATATAGTGAGTCTACGCTGGAGCCTGAGACTCTGCATTTCCAACAAGCTTCCAGATTATACTGACATTCCAGGTCTACAGATCAAATTTGAGTAGCAACGATCTGAATGATTCATTTCCACAAGTCCTTGTGTATGTTACAGGCTATATTTGGGATTAATAGTGATGATCAAATGGGAGGATTTATGTTTATGGCCATAGTTCAATTCTTTTCAAATTATACCTCAACTTGATCTGAGTACCCATAGTTACAGACATAATTAATTTAAGGGCATTCAATAGAGAAAAATGAATACCTTAAAAATTAAGATTCATAGACGTGCAGTTATTTTATTGTTGTTGTTGTTAGGTGCCATCAAGTCGATACCGACCCATAGTGACCTTATGCACAGCAGAACGAAACACTGCCCGATTCTGGGTCAACCTCACTACTGCTGCCACGCTTGAGTCCATCAATGCTGCCACTTGGCCAATCCATCTCGTTGGGGGCCTTCCTCTTTCTCTCTGACCCTCCACCTGACAAACATGATATCCTTCTCCAGCGACTGGTCTCTCCTGACAATATGTCCAAAGTATGAGATTTTTGTTGTTGTTAGAATATTGTTGTTAGGTGTGGTCAAGTCAATTTCAACTCATAGTGATCCTACGTGACAGAGTACAACACTCCCATAGGGTTTTCTAAGCTGTAATCTCTGGTGCGGATGGATAATGGTAGGATAAGAACTGTACGGCTAACCAAAAATTCAGAAGTTCAAACCCACAAGCCACTCTCAGAAACACTATTGTTGTTGTTCTTGTTCTGTGCTGTGGAGTAGACTCCAACTCATGGCGACCCTGTATAGGGTTTCTGAGGCTGTAAATCTTTACGGGAGCAGAAAGCCTCATCTTTCTCCCGTGGAACAGCTGGTACTTTTGAACTGCTGACCTTAAGGTTCAAAGCCCGATTAGTAACCACTACGCTATCAGAAACAATATACAGGTTGGCTAGTAGTTGGATCCGACTTGATAGCAAATAACAACAACAATAATGATACCTATGGGAGCAGATTGCCAGGTTTTGTTCTCTTGTGGAACCACTGGGTGAGTTTGCACCACCAGTCTTTTGGTTAGTAGCCAAGGCCTTAATCAATGTGCTACTAGGACTTCTTTGGGCACTTACAGTCATTTTAAATTCTGTTCATCAGAATACCCTTGCTACGCCTGAGTGTGGCTTCTGGTGTAGCGCTGTAGGATAAGCAGAGCACAGCAAACCACAAGGTTGGTGGTTCAAACCCACCAGCTGCTCCTTGGAAACCCTATACAGGGTCTTTGTGAATTGAAACTAACTTGACAGCATTTAGCAACAACAGCATCAGGATATTTATTGCAATGATAATGTTTTGATCCTTTTATAGAAATTTAGTTAGAAAAACATGTTCTTTCACCACACATGCACAACACTTTAGCATTTCTGGCCATGTGAATAGCCTCAGATGCATGTAAAAGTTAAACAATGAATAAGGAAGATCGATCTTAGAAGAACTGATATATTTGCACTGGAGAAGAATATTAAAAGTACCATGGACTGCCAGAAGAACAAACAAATATGTCTTGGAAGAGGTACAGTTGGAGTGCTCCTTGGAGGCCAAGATGGTGAAACTTCATCTCCCATACGTTGGACATGTTGTGAGGAGGAACCAGTATCTGGAGAAAGACATCATGCTTGATAAAGTGGAGGGTCAATGAAAAAGATGACTCTCCTCCTCCAATTAAATGAATTGATGCAGTGGCAAGAACAATACGCTTGAGCATGCCAACAATTGTGAGGATGGTGCAGGACTGACTGGGCAGTGTGTGTTCTGTTGTGCATAGGGTTGCAATGAGTCAGAATTGACTCAACAGCATCTAATACTAACAATTATTATTTTACTTGATTATTTTCAGTATCATGAGCTAGTTTTATATTAGAAAGCAGGGAATTAATCCAAGAGTATGAATTCTTTGGACAACCCTATTTGGTGGGTGGGGGTGTAGGTATAGGTGTGGAGGGGTAGGTGGTTGAGAGTATGTTGGGTGGGGCTCCTTTAAAGAAATACCACTTTGAAAGAAGACATTTTTCCTTTCATCAGTTGTTGTTGTTGTTGTGAAGTGCCGTCGAGTCGGTTCCAACCCATAGCGACCCTGTACAGGGTTTCCAAGGGTGTAAATCTTTACGGGAGTAGAAAGCCTCATCTTTCTCCCGCGGAGCGGCTGGTAGTTTCGAACTGCTGACCTTAAGTTTCATCAGTAGACTTCTCTAAATTAGTCTTTATGTCTTCAGGCTCACTAAGAGTCATAACCAACTCAACAGCACTTAACAACAACAACTGTAGGTCTTAAATATAAAATTGGTAGTGCAACTAACTTCTAAAACTGTTCAGTGTTAAATTTTGGCACAGCTCCTATTGAAATTTCAGAATATTATGGATTTTGAAGTGATGAGAGTGTATGTCATGTGTATTCTTTTCTATTTATTTATAATGGAAGCACCACTTCATTAAAGAACTAGAAGTCAAGTCTATATTTTTATATAAGGAGCCCTGGTAACACAGTAGTTAAGCACTCAACTCAACTGAAAGACCAATGATTTGAAGCCATTAACAGTTCCATGGGAGAAATGGTCTGGTAATCTGGTCCCGTAAAGATCTGTTTTTGCTCTTAAGTGTTAAAGTGGTTTCTGACTCATACCAATCTTGTATAGGGTTTCCAAAAGTAAATCTTTGCAGGAACAGAAAGACTCATCTTTCCCCCACGGAGCAGATAGTAGGCTCGAACTGCTGACCTTATGGTTAGCAATACAGTGTTTATCCTACAGAACTCTCCCCATAGAGATTACAGCCTAGGAGACCCTATGAGACATTTCTGCTCTGTCTTACAGAGTTGCTGTGAGTTTGGACTGATGAGATGACACAACAGTAACAACACTCTCATTACCATTCCTCTACAGGCCAAACTTCATCTCATATTTTGGACATATTGTCAGGAGGGACCAGTCGCTGGAGAAGGATATCATTTTTGGTAAGGTGGAGGGTCAGAGCTAAAGAGGAAGACCCCCAACGAGATGGATTGGACAAGTGGCAGCATCGATGGATTCAAGCAAGGCAATAGTAGTGAGGTTGGCCCAGGATCGGGCAGTGTTTCGTTCTGCTGTGCATAAGGTTGCTATGGGTTGGTACTGACTCGATGGCACCTAACAACAACAAGAGGTCTAAACCCAATCTACCACCTGTTTTTGTACAACCAACAAACAAAGACTGGTTTTTATATTCTGAAATGGTTGGGGGGAAAAACACACACAAAAAAAGAATGATATTTCAAGGCACTTGAAGTAACATAAAGTTCAAGTGTCAGTGCTCATGAATAAAATTTTATTGGGATACAGAACAGTGAAATCGAGTATTTGAGACAAAGACCACATGCCTACAAATCCTAAAATATTTATTATCTGTCCTTCTAAAGAAAATGTTGGGATCTTGGTGTGGTGCCATAGGATAAGCCCTCGACCTCAAGTTTGGTTTGAACTGCAAGGTTGGAAGTTCAAACTCACCAGCCACTCCTCATAAACCCTATACTGGGTTGCTATGAGATGGAACCTACTCGACAGCACTTAACAACAGCAACAATGTAGAAAATGTTTGCTAACCTCTGCTATGGAGATATACTCACGTTCCTTCATTCTTACCTAAATTAAAAATGTGTTTTGTGTTGCAGGATACATTGGGTTAATGAGTTTTGATGTACACTCTTTTCCTCCCTGCTTATACCATGCACACAACACACATGTGCATGTGTGCATATACTCACTTTTATTTTATATGTCTTGTATTCTGCATTATCAGTCTTGCTCTGACAGCTAGAAAGTTAAACAGCATCTGCTTTGGAACCAGTCCTTTTCTGGCCCTGAGAATGAATTTCTTTAAGAGGGGAACTGAAGCTTGAAAGCAGGGAGAATCAACTTCCCCTGTCACACGCTATCTCTTCTGGCCCGGCTCCTAGAAGCTGGGGTCTCTAGCATATGCTACAACTTTTCTCCCAGTCTTCTGTGTGGAGAGCATTCCAAAAGGGGAAAGACCTTTCTCTTGTTGCAATTCTCCATCCTGTAGTCCTGTGGCTAGAAACTGGAGGTGAAAACTTTGATAACATTAAGTACATATGGGAGGAAGTTGAGATAGCCTATTAAAAATCTATAGGAAGTATTTTCTTTACTATTATTCTTAGTTTAAATAAAAAGAAGTCAGACTATTAGGCCTCCTGAAGAATAAGAATTTCAACATCCCTTTCTCCTACATAAAGCATTGTAAGTAATAATAATACCCTCTGTACACTCATGAAGGGAAAAGGAAAAGGAAATGAAAGAAATGCTACAAGCATTCATGCTATTTGTACAAGTTTGTAGATAAAGCAGTATAGATTGTATAAATGCATTGTTATTGTTGCTGTTAGCTGCTGGTGGGATGATCACCTGAAACTTTTGGATCCTAACCTTTGGCAGCATTTTGGAAGTAGGCTGCCAGCCTTTTATCCTAGTCCACCTTAGTCTGGAAGCACCAATGTTCAATGATGTCTTCAGCATCGTAGCAGAACACAAAGGCTCCAAAGACAGATGGATGGTTGTTGGATATGAGGTGGGCTTGACAGGTCTCTCACAAGGACTGTGAGAATTGTACAACCAAAACACCAGGGACTCCATAAATACATTGTTGTTGTTCTTGTTAAGTGTGATCGAGTTGGTTCTGACCCATAGCGACCCTGCATAGGGCTTCCGAGGAGCAGCTGGTGAGCTTGAACTGCTGGCCTTGCAGTCCAAACCGACTTGGAAGTCCAGTGCACTAACCCACAGCGCTATACCAGAACTCCAACTCATAGTGACCCTATGTATAACCGAACAAAACTGCCCAGTCCTGCACCATCCTTACAATTGTTACATATAAGCCCTTTGTTGCTGCTGCTGTCAATCACTCTTGTTGGGGGGTCTTCCTCTTTTTTGCAGACCCTCCATTTTTCCAGTCATGATATCCTTCTCCAAGAACTGATCCCTCCTGATAATATGAAGCTTCAACATCCCACTTCTAAGGAACAATCTGAGTGTACTTCTTCCATGACAGAGATATTTGTTCTTCTGGCGGTCCATGGTACTTTGAATATTCTTCTCCAACATGATAATTCAAATATATAAATGCTTCTTTAGTCTGTTTTATTCATTGTTCAATTTTCACATGCTATTGAAAATGCTATGGCTTGAGTCAGGCACAACTTAATCCTCAAACTGATTGTCTTTGCCTTGAACACTTCAAAGAGGTCTTGTGCAGAAGACTGGCTTAATGCAATATGTTCTTTGATTTCTTGACTGCTGCTACCATGAGTGTTGTTTCACTCAACTAAGCAAAATGAAGTATTAGACAACTTCACTCTTCTCTCCATTTATCATAATGTTATTTATTTGCCCCGGTGTGAGGATTTTTTATTTCTTTACATTGCGCTGCAATCCATACTGAAGGCTGTAGTAGTTGGTCTTTATCGGTGAGTATTTTAATTCCTCTTCACTTCCTGCAAGCAAGGTTGTATCATCTGCACACCATAGGTTGTTAATAACTTTTCCTCCAATCCTGATGCCATGCTCTTCTTCAAATAATCCAGCTTCTCAGATTATTTGCTCACTATACAGATTGAAATAAGTATGATGAAAAGATGCCACATACCTTTCCTGATATTAAAGCATTTAATATCACCTTGTTCTGTTCTCATGACTGCCTCTCCATCTATGTACAGTTTCCTCATAAGTACAATTAAGCATTCTGGAATAGCCTTAGTTTGTCATGAGCCACACAGTCAAATGTCTTTGTATAGTCGATAAAGCACCAGTAAACATCTTTCTGATATTTTTTTTTGCTTTCAGCCAAGGTCTATCTGAAGTCAGCAATGATATTCCTAGTTCTAGGTCATCTTCTGAATCTGGCTTGAATTTCTGGAAGTTCTCTGTCAATGGATGGCTATGCCAAGGAAGACAATGGATTTTTTAGTTAAGTGTCCCAGATCCTGGTCTATAGCTCTAAGTTGCAAAGTACATTAGATGTTTTATTTAATAAAGTTAAGAATATTCCTTTTCCCATTCTACAAACAATCCATGTGCTGTTTGACTATGCCAAGTATGAGTTTACCAAACTACAAAGCCAAAGGCAATTCAAACTTTGTAGCTTTTTCCTGTGAATTAAAAATAAGGAAAAACAAATGTATATTCATAAAAATGAGTTAACATTACACTGTTTGCTCTATCAGCTAGTTTAGAAAGAACTGTTTATTAAGTATAACTACTCACTTTAAAAAAAAAAACTTAAAAAGCAATGCATAATTCTGAAAATTTTGCAAAATAGCAATAAATTGCCTATGCTTCTATCTTTGAGAAAGAATAACAATAAATATTTTAATGTATTTCCTTCTTTCTTATGTATATTACAATTTACCAGTTGCTGTCAGGATGACTCCAATGCAGGGCAATACCATCTGTCAGAGCAGAGCTAGGCCACCTAGGGCTTTCAGAAACCTCCAGGCTTTTTTCTTCATTCTTATGTGTAGCTCACAGTGTTGATTGTATCATGTAATGTGTATTTCACCATAACACATACATTTGGGTATCCTTCTAGGGGTAACTCAGCAGGTGTGTTCAATTGTCAAGTACTTTCTACTAGGTTTGCACTTAATTTGGGGCCTCTCTTTTTCCATTCCTACTTCTAACTCCTGACCTCTAAGAACAAGGGGACACTGAATGGTTTAAAATTAGGAAAAGTGTGTGCCAGGGTTGCATTCTTTCACCCTACTTATTCAATCAGCATGCTGAGCAAATAATCCGAGAAGCTGGATTATATGAAGAATTTGGCATCAAGATTGGAGATGATACCACCTTGCTCGCTGAAAGTGAAGACATAAAATACATACCGATGACCATCAAAGACCATAGCCTTCAGTATGTACAGAAAACAAAAATCCTTACCACTGGATCAATAAGTAACATCATGATAAATGGAGGGGAAATTGAAGTTGTCAAAGCCTTTGGTCTGCTTGAACCCACCATCAACACTCATGGAAGCAGAAATCAAGAAATCAAACAAGGTATTGCATTAGCCAAATCTGCAGCACAAGGCTTCTTGACAGTTTGAGTATTAAAGTGCCCCTGACCCAAGCCATGGTATTTTTAATAGCCTCATGTGTATGTGAAAGTTGGACAATGAATAAAGAAGACTGTAGAGGAATTGATGTTTTTGATTTATGGTATTGGAGAAAAGTATCAAAAGTACCATGAAGTGCTAGAAGAACAAGCAAATCTGTGTTGGAAATACAAGTAGAATGCTCCTTAGAAACCAAGATGGCCAGACTTCATTTTTCATGCTTAGGTTACATTACCAGGAGGGACCAGTCCCTGGAGAAGGCCATCATGCTTGGTAAAGTGGAGGATTCAGTGAAAAAGAGGGAGACTCCCACCAAGACAGATGGACGCAGTGGTAGCAGCAATGAACTCAAGTGTAGCAGCAGTTGTGAGAATGGCACAGGACCAGGCAGTGTTTCATTCTGTTGTACATAGGGTTGCTATGGGTTGGAATTGAATCCGCAGCACCTAACAACAACCGCTCCAGACACTGTCTATAAAGCAGCTATGTACCTGAGTTTTGTCCGTTTGGGACCAGGGTGCTGGTCTGGAGCCCCTGTTTCTTTAGGCAAATTGTTTTATTCTCCTACCTAAATGCCATAATAAAGGAGCTCTGGTAGCTTAGTGGTTATGAATCGGGCTGTGAACCGCAAGGTCAGCAGTTCGAAACTACCAGCTGCTCCGTGGGAGAAAGATGAGGCTTTCTGCTCCCGCAAAGATTTACAGCCTCAGAAACCGTGTTCAGGGTCGCTATGGGTCGGAACCGACTTGACGGCACTTAACAACAACAACAATGCTATAATGGATATGCTCCATGCCATTGTCTAGGATTGATTGGGATACGTATCTCTCTTCTTTCCTTTCCTTTGCTTTGAACAGCTAATTGTGAACTAAGATAATGGGCTGTTTAGGCTCCTGCCAGATTCTATTCTTTCCCTACAAAATGATACTGAGATTTAAAAAAAAAACAAAACTTTTCTGTAATAAGAAACAAAACCCATCATTTTAACAGAATCATCAATAGAGCAAGGTGATGTGGAATTTTAAAATGTGATTCAGCCTCTTCTTTTTCTAGAGGCTGACACAATAAGTCGTCTTATGGCAGAGTTTCTTATTATAGAAAATGGATAATTGACTGGTTCGTCTTAGTTATCAAAATGTTCGTGCAGCCAGCTCTGGTGCTTAGTGTATCTCCTTAAAATGCAAACCAGGGTATTCTGGATTAGCAAAGTCTTTCTCCACCCACTCCCCAACCATTTATGAAGGGTGTAAAGTTTTGTTTGTTTGTTTTCATAGAATATCTGGAAACCTTCTATGAGTGACAAGAGTCAGACCCCAAATCTTGACCTCAGATTCAATATTACAGCCATGTGAAGGAAACCACAGTATCATTAGCTGAGGTCGCTTTATTAGTCACATGCTGAAAGAAGTAAATTTGGTCTTTAACAAGGTTCAAACAAGGGCCTAACACAGGTTTTGCATTTGTGCTGAGCCTTGAAATGGGGATCTCAGGACTGGTCAGACTAGCATTGAAGTCCAGAACACAGAACAATACAATGGCTGAGCATTTGAGACTCTGAGTAGTCCTCACTATAGTTCTAAACATTCATAGCTTCACTTACAGCAGTGGAACTCTTGTCCAGTTACAGCAGTGCCAACAGTGAAGCCTTGGGCTCATGGCATCTCTCTTATTGTAGAGGAACAATTTAAATACTTTGACTTACATAATTGTGATTGGGGAGGTGCTACGACATACCAGTCTCCTAGACAATACAGGTTTGTAAGTCTCCTAGACAATACAGGTTTGTAAGTTTTTAAATGACTAGTTAGAATAATTTAAAAGATATGGTTATTTTTACATCTCTGGACCAGTGAAGCAAACTATCATTGTTGTTGTTTTTAAGTGCTCTTGAGTCGGTTCCCAACCCATAGCGACCCTGTATAGGGTTTTTGAGAAGCGACTGGTGAGCTTGAACCACCTACTTTGCAGTTCAAACCAACTTTGCAGTGCAGCACATTAGCCCACAGTGCTACAATAATACCCATTAGTCATGTATTTTTCATGCTGTCACAAACTTTAATGGATAACTAGTGGTCTAGTGAGAGAATATGCATGCTACATTCTATTTTCTCATTTCTCCGTTATTGGGCATTTAGATCTTTTGCATAAGACATTTCTGACAGAATCTAATATTTGTTTTACAATTATTAGTGTAACAGTTGTAGGGACATATTTCCTAGATGTTATAAATATGCAGCTTCAAAAAAGGAAACAAGTCCCTGCTGCAAGAACTATACCCACCCCCTCCACACAAAGGGTAGACAGGGATGGGCAAATTGGACATTGGCTACCCAAAATTGGGGGAGGGATACAAAGGCAAGAAGAGACTGGCTTACAAGCTTTCAAGAGGGAACCTAGATCCAGAGGGCATGGAGGAAGGTACAGTCT
>NW_006408532.1:31840922-31842688 GCF_000296735.1 Chrysochloris asiatica | reverse complement strand
AGCAACCCAGTAAAGGGTTTCCAAGGCTGTAAATATTTATGCAGCAGAAAGCCTCATCTTTCTCCTGCAGAGTGACTGGAAGTTTCAAACTGCTAACCTTGCAGTTAGCAGCCAGACTGATAATCCACTACATTACCAGAACTCCTTTGTTATTACATACAGGGGATTGACATGAATCAAAGTGCATGATTTATTGAATGTAAAACTGATGGTCTTGTCCGTAACCTTCACTTCATTTACAATAAAAAGTTAGAAAAAAATTTAAAAATATGCAGCTTGTGATAGTTAAGGTTTTGTGTCTACTTGACTAGTAGAGGATTACCAGTGGTTTCACAGTGTACTTATCTCTGTGATAATTGGCTATGAACAGTGTAGTTAACTCTTTGATGGTTGATTATCAGCAGGAATAGTTAACTCTATGATGATTGGCTATGAACAGCCAATCAATTGAAAGTCTGTCTCCTCAGGAGTATACATGGCCTGTTTCCAATATAATAGACACACAGGCAAAGCTTGCTTGCTTTTTGCTGCAAGCTTTCTTGCATTTGGGTTGTCTTTCAACTTTTGGTTCTTTGGACTAGATCCAGTGGCCTGCTTTATTGTTTGCCTGCCTTCTTGTCTGCCAGACTTGCTTGTCTGCTTGTCTATTTGTCTCTCTGCCCATCTTGGTTCATCTGACCAGGACCTGGGACTCCTGTCTGCCTGCTGGACCTGCCTGCCTATTCTACCTGTCTGCCAGTCTTGGTTCATCTAACCACCTCTACAGCTGTGATTCATTTCCTTGATATAAACTGTGTTGTTGTTTTTGTTAGGTGCCATCGAGTTGGTACCAACTCATAGCGACCTTATGCACAGCAGAACAAAACACTGCCTGATCCTGGGCTAACCTCACTACTGTTGCCACGCTTGAGTCCATCAATACTGTCATTTGGCCTATCCGTCTCAGTGGGGGTCTTCCTCTTTTTCTCTGACCCTACACATTACCCAAACATGATATCCTTCTCCAGTGACTGGTCCCTCCTGACAAAATGTCAGAAGTATGAGAGACGAAGTTTGGCCTGTTGGCCTCCAAAGAGCACTCTGGCTGCACTTCTTCCAAAATGGATCTATTGGTTCTTTTGGCAGACCATGGCAATTTCAATATTCGCCTCCAACACCATAACTCAAATGTATCAATTCTATGGTCTTCCTTATTCACTGTCCAGCTTTCACATGCATATGAGGTTGTTGAAAACACCATGGCTTGGGTCAGGCCAACCTTAGTCCTCAAGCTGACATTTTTGCTCTTCAACACTTTAAAAAAAAAGATCTTGTGCAGCAGATTTGCCTAATTCAATACGTCATTTGATCTCTTGACTGCTGTTTCCGTGAGTGTTAATAGTTGATCCAAGAAAAATGAAGTCTTTGACAACTTCAATCTTTTCTCCATTGATAAGAATGTTGTTTAATGGTCCAGTAGTGAGAATTTTTGTTTTTACGTTGAAATGTAATCCATGCTGAAGGCTGTGCTCTTTGATCTTCATCAGTAAATGTTTTAAGTCCTCTTCTCTTTCAGCAAGAAAGATTGTATCATCTGCTTATTGTTGTTGTTAAGTGCCGTAGAGTCGGTTCCGACCCATAGCAACCCTGTACAGGGTTTCCAAGGCTGTAAATCTTTACAGGAGCAGAACGCCTCATCTTTCTCCCGCGGAGCGGCTGGTAGTTTTGAACTGCTGGCCTTAAGGTTCGCAGCCCGATTCGTAACCACTACGCTACCAGAGCTCATC
>NW_006408532.1:31837459-31840222 GCF_000296735.1 Chrysochloris asiatica | reverse complement strand
GATGAATGCAACACCATTTCTCTTCAATTTGTCATTCCCTGCATAGTAAACCATGTGGTCATCAGATTCAAAATGACCAATACCAGTCCATTTCATCTTACTAATGGCTAAGATATCGATATTTATGCATTCCATTTCATTTTTACAAGTTCTAATTTTCCCAGATTCATACTTCGTACATTCCAATTTCTGATTTTAATGGATATTTACAGCTGTTTCTCTTCATTTTGAGTTGTGCCCCATCAGCAAATGAAGGTCCTGTGGGCTTTTCTTCCATGGGCTTTACTCCATTCGCGTCATCACGGTCAACTCTACTCTGAGGAGGAAGCTCTTCCCCAGTCGCAAGGAAGGAGTGACAAACTACTTCCGAATATTTAGTCACTGAAAATCTTATGAATAGAAGAGAAACACTGTCAGATACAAACTATCTATATCTATCTATCTATCTATCTATCTATCTATCTATCTATCTATCTATCTATCTATACATACATACATACACACACATGGGAGTCCTAATGTCACACTGTGGGTTAACATACTAGACTGTAAGTTCACTTTGAACCACAAGGTTGGTGGTTCAAGCTCACCAGCTAAACAGGGTCATTGTGAATTGGTACCGACTTGATGGCACTTAAAAACAACAACATACATACATAAGTTTCATTTGTTTGGCTTTTCTAGAGAACTCAGCCTAGGACAAGCTGGACAAAGAATAAGGGAGACTGAATCAGAACTAATGCCCTGAATACAATGTTGGCAAAGAATACTGAATATACCATGGACTGCCAGAAGTGAGAATAAACGTCTTGAAAGATGTATAGACAGAATATTACTTCAAAATGAGAATGGAGATACTTTGTCTCACATACTTTGCACATACTACCAGGAGGAAACCAGTCCCTGGAGAAAGGATGCCATGCTTGGTAAAGCAGAGGGTCAGTGAAAAAGAGAAAGACCTTCAATGTGATAGATTAACATAGTGGCAACAACAATGGGCTCAAATATTACAATTGTAAGGGCTGCATAGGACTGGACCATGTAATTGTAAGGGCTGCATAGGACTGGACCGTGTTTAGTTCTGTTGTGCATAAAGCCACTATGAGTTGAAACCAACTAGATGGCAGCTAAGAACAATAACAACATAATGTAAAGCAAGTCATGTATGGCACAAACTTACTTTTTTAAACATGCTGAAGCTCTCTTTCTTCTCTTCTAATATTCTACGGATACTTGGAACATTTTCCAAGGGGAAACATGTTTTAGAAGAGTACAGATGTCACTTGTTGGTTCCAGGTTTTCAAGAATGGCTTTCATAAGAAGAAGGGTCATACAGTACTACTTGCTGGGTGATAGGCACAGAATTATAACTCAGATTTGTACATACTCACCATGTAATTTTGAAAATATTATTTAACTTCTGGGTGTCCATTTTCCTGCATGAAAAATTTTGTAATGCTATCTCTATCTTTCCTATATAAAAAGCATAATACCATAATGCTACAATCCATATATTCACATGGATCTATGTTATACTGATCTCCAACTGGGTGTAAACAAAACAAAAACCACTGATACATCAAAGCAATAATGATGATATTACATTATCATGAATTCGATATTGGGGTAGATATGAGGCTATTTTTAAACCTATCACTTGTCCTTGATTTCCCACTGTCATTCATTTCCCAAAAGATTACCTGCTGGGTGTTAGGTACACATCCATTAGTTGTAATAAACTGTGATCTTATTGATGTAAGTGCCATGGAGTTGCTTCCAACTCATACTGATCCAGTATAGGGTTTAGAGACTGTCTATCTTTGTGGGAACAGAAAGCATCATCTTTCACCTGCAGAGTGGCTGGGATTGAATTGCCAACCTTCTGGTTATTCATTTGATGTCATGGCAAAACAAGATTGTAGGTACTATGTTCAAGTTGGACAATTCAGGAAACTATAGAATAAGTTTATTTCCAAGAGACAATTTTCACTATCATATTCTGGGAACAATGTGGCCCACCCAGAAATTCATCCAGCCATCCCGCCCTGAAAGGGAAGTCCATTAAGAGCAGCAGTCACTCAGAATCTTAACACTGGCTTCATCTTACTGATTTCTTTAAAGTTTTAAATAGATACTAGGAAATTTATATATTGCTACAATGTAGGGATGGATTTCGGTTCTGTTTGGGGGCATTAAAAGGAAATTGGTGGAGAGGTGATATTAGGTACAGTCCACATGTTTTTCAGTAATAAAATCTCATATCAAGAAGGGTTGTTTGTGTTATTAAGTGCTTTCAAGTCAGTTCTGACTCATAGTGACCCTGTATAGGTTTCTGAGGAGTAGTTTATGGGCTTGAACCATGAACCTTGTGATTTGAAGTCCAGTGCTGATCCAACAGCACTATATAAAGAGTCCATGAAAGGGGTGAGTTCTCTATAATGCACAAATAGCTTTATGATACTCAAATCTCAGATCAATATTTTGAGGCAAGTTGGAGCATTATTATCCTCCTTTTATAAATGAAGAAGCTGTGGCTCAAAAAATGTTGGGGGACATGATCTTGGCAATATAACTTGTCACTAAGGACTCAAGTTTGGGTTTTCTTACTCCCATCCTCCTTTTTGTTCCACTGTACCATGCTGCTATTGAAGATCACACAGTCTTGAAATTTTTGTTTTTCTCTACAGAGCTACCCAATCATAGTTTTAGAATATTTTGCAAGAAAATGAATGTCCCTTCAGTATGAATCTAGGAAAATTGGAA
>NW_006408532.1:31834881-31837359 GCF_000296735.1 Chrysochloris asiatica | reverse complement strand
GTCTTTGATAGGAAAATATCCATACACCTACAAGGAAGAACAGTTAATAACAATATTATTCAAACTTATGCACTAACCACAAAAGTCAGTGGTGGTGAAACTGAAAAATTCTACCAACTTCTGTCTGAAATTGGTAAAATGTGCAATTGAGATGCATTGATGATTACTGGCATTTGGAATGTGAAGGGTACAAACAAAGAGGAAAGTTCCATAGTTGGAAAATATGGCATTGGTAATAGAAACAATGCTGGAGGTCACATGATAGAATTTTGCAAATACTGTTTTTAAATAACACAACAGTGCTTATACACCTGGAACTCACCAGATGGAATCAAATTGATTACATCTGTGGGAAGAGATTGTGGAGAAGATAAATACAAATCAGCCAAAATAAGGTTAGGGAAGGCAGACCATAATTTCAGGCTAAAACTGAAGAAAATTAAAACAAGTCCACAAGAACCAAAATATGACTGAACATTGTTGTTGTTGTTAAGTGCCGTCAAGTTGGTTCCGGCCCATAGCAACCCTGTACAGGGTTTCCAAAGCTATAAATCTTTACGGGAGCAGAACATCTCATATTTCTTCCATAGAGCAGCTGGTAGTTTCAAACTGCTGGCCTTAAGGTTCGCAGCCCGATTCATAACCACTACACTACCAGAGCTCCTTATGACTGAATATAGCCCACCTGAATTTAGAGACCATCTCAAGAACAGATTGATGCATTAGACACTAATGACCAAAGACCAGAAGAGTTGTGGGATGACATCAATAGCATTATACATGAAGAAAGCAAGAGACAAGAAAAAATAAATTAATTAATAGACCAAAATGGATGTCAAAAGAGACACTGAAACTTGCTCTCCACTGCAAAGAAGCTAAAGTAATTGGAAGAAATGATGAAGTAAAGTAGCTGAGCAGGAAATTTCAGAGGGTAGTTCAAGAAGACAAAATAAAGTAATATAATGAAATGTGCAAAGACCTACAATTAGAAAACCAAAAGGAAAGAACATTTTCAGCATTTCTCAAGCTGAAAAATGGAAGAAAGTTTCAAGTCTCAACTTGCAATATTGAAGGATTCTAAGAACATACCATACACACAAAGACAAAACTACGCTAAAAATCAGAGGACAGAAAAAATATATCAAGATCATGGCAAACACAAACTAGCAGGAATGACAATATTAAGATCTAATAAAATAGACTTTAAGACAAAAATCTGCATAAGAGACAAAGAAGGATATTGTATCATGATTAAAGAGCCAACTGAACAAGAGGACACAGCCATAATAAATATTTATGCTCCCAATGAAAACGCACCAAAATACATAAATCAAATTCTAATAGAGTTAAAGAAATAGACAACTCTACAATAATAGTAGGAGATTTTAATACATTATGTTGAATGAAATTAGTCAATCACAAAAGGACATATATTACATGAGACCACTATTGTAAAAACTCAAGAAAAGGCTTTCATGCAAAAAGAAATATTATTTGATGGCTCTCAGGGGTGGAAGGGAGAGTAATTCACTTGCTAAATGGTAGACACATGTGAACTTGAGTGATGGGGAGGGCAATATACAAGAAATGGGAGGTTAATATAGAAGACGGAGGTTGACAGAAGAATGATGAAGATAGGTGAAGACACAGGGAAGTATGCAAAAGCTAAAGGGGATAAAGGTATTAAATAGTGATATATACACCATCTTGGAACAACAGTGTTGTGAGGGTAGATACATGGATAGGGACACAGCAGGCTGAATGTGTATAGGAATAAAAGTGGGAGTATACCCACAAATACATGCATCTGAAAGAGGATATTTTTACATGCATATATACCTTACATCAAACACAACTATGAATGTAGTGGTGCCTACAGCAGGCAAAATAATGAAAAATTCCTAGATATCATCAAATATCTCAAGGCAATGAGTTGTTGTGCCTGGAGGCTAAGCACCATAGTCTCAGGGTATACCATGGTCAACTGGCATAACATATTCTACAACTACAGGGTTCTACAGCCTACTTTGGTGAGTAACATCTGGGATCTTAAAAGCACATGAGCAGCCATCTGAGGTGCAGTTATGGCTCTCTCCATGTGCAGAGGAAATAAAAATGGTGAGAATTGAAGATGCATGGAATCAATTAGTCCAATGGACTAATGGAACATGTGAACATCAGTCTCCATAACTCTGAGACCAGAAAAACTACCACTACCAACTGCTCTGAAAGGGATCACATTAGAAGGTCCCAGATAGAGTGGGAGAAAAAGTGGAACAAAATTCAAAATTATAAAAGAGACTGGATTTACTGGTCAGGAAGTGACTGGAAGAACCTGACACTATGGCCCTTGACCACTCTTCAGGACTGGAAAAGAAACTCACATTTGTGACCCAATTTTTAGTCAAGCTGTAGATAAGTTGTTGTTGTTGTTGTTGTTGTTGTTGTTAGGTGCCATCAAGTTGGTACGACCCACAG
>NW_006408532.1:31829357-31833666 GCF_000296735.1 Chrysochloris asiatica | reverse complement strand
ATAAGTATGGTGAAAGAATACAACCTTGTCACACACCTTTTTTAATTTTAAACCATTCAGTGTTCCCATGTTCTGTTCGAAGAACTGCTTCTTGATCCAGGTACAGATTCCTCATGAGCAAGATTAAGTGTTCCAGAATACTCATACTTCACAATGTTGTCCATAGCTTGTCATGATCCACACAATCAAAAGTCTTTGCATAGTCAATAAAACAGTGTTAAATCAACTAAAGGATGAAAAAATGCTGTATTTATCCACCAACACACTTTCTATCATTGGCTTGATGTTGGTTCTAGAAGCATTAACTCTTCAGAACATTTCAGCTCCAAACACAGACCAGTTACTAGAAAAAGAAAAAAAAAGAAAAGAAAATCTCAGGCTGGTACTTGGCATAGCAGTCTTCTCCATGTAGTGTGAATGCCAAGGGCATATGCCTAGAAAATTAACATCATCTGCTACAGTACCTAAGTTGGGCAGCTTTAGCTGGATGAGATCCTGATAGCATTGAGCACTTACATAGCATTTCCCTATAAACTTATTACATAAAAAGCTTGTGATGTAGGTTGCATTATTGTTGTTATTAAGTGCTGTAGAATCAATTCTGATTCATAGCAACCCTGTATAGGGTTCCTGAAAGTGGCTGGTATGTTTGAACCACCATCCTTGTGATTAGCAGTCCAGGACATAGCCTACAATGCCACACCAGGACTCCAATTAATGCCCATTTTGCAGATGAGAAATCAGGCACATAGAGGTTAAGTAACTTGCCCAAGGCCATGTAACTGGTTTTTGAATTCAAGCAATCTTAATCCAGGGTCTTTGTTCTAGACAGACCACCTCTACTGTGGATGTGGACTGGTCAGTCTACGTGAAAGATAACCAAGGAATATATTTCTTTTTCAGAACTGGGGGAGCTTCTTAAGAGTCTGAAAGGAGTGGTGGGTCCTTACTTATCAATCCACACTGATTCCCAAGAGTGTTGTTCTTGGTATCTATTGACCCTGCGACCATAGATCTACAAGCAGCATCAGAAAACCTACAGCTGCAGGACTGTCCTTCCCCCGTCATCTGCTTCCCACATGCTGTCCTTAAACTTACAGATTTCTTAGAATCTCTATTCAGAATCTGGATAGTCCAGCAGTCGTTTCAAAACACCATAATTTTCACTAACAGGCTCAATTCTATGAGTTTCTAAGCCTATCCCTCCACAATGCCATAATAACCTGAGGATAGAATCCGTTTGACTGGGGACTTGGAGCAAAGAGGCAATTTAACTATTTCAACTGACTGTGTAACTGTCATGGACACAGCATTAAGCAGGTAGTAAATTAGCTATTTGGAGTGGTCCTTTCATTCTTTCATGCCACTGAGGCATAAAACCTCTATGAGTGTCTACCAGGCAATGCCATAAATACTTCTGAGACTCTACTTTGGCACAACTTAAAGAAAACCACTTCTTCCATGTAACCTAATTAGACGACGTCAGACATAATAGGCTTCTTAAGACTATGAGCTTGAGTACCCATCTGAGTTTGGTAAACAAAATTTGGAATTGATTCTAAAAGTTTACACATTAAGCACTTCTGCCAATTCCTTTCAATTAAACAGAGAATAGGAACAGATGAGTAATCAATCACAATAAAATAAAACACCTTTGATCACCTTGGGTGGGATTTGAAAGTGGGCCATTTCTTTGTTGTCTTATATTATTCTGTGGCATTGTCAACTTCTCTTGAGACAAACTAGAGAGACAGGATGGGCTCAAATTTCTTTAGTGGAATGGGAGGGAAGGGGAATATAATTATATTTGATCCTTTCCTATTTAAAAACTTTATGGATATAATTTATTCCCCAACTTTTTAAAAGCAATACTATAGCATGCCCATACTGAAGGGGGAAAAAAAATGGAGTTTGTATCAGATGCAGCCTTTCTACCATATTTTGTTTTTAATTTAATGAGTCTATTGTGCTTTTCTTTAAAATTCTGAAAAACTTTTATCCTACTTTTCATTTGTGTTGGGCTGCATTTCTTCTTCATTATTTTTAGGTATGGCCAGGGCAATGTGTCTTCAATGTTTGATATAGGGGAGGCTCTCAATACAAAAACACCTTTTCAGACATAGTGAAATGTAGCAAAAAAAAGGATGAAGACCCAAAATATCAGGCTAGGCAAATATACTACCAAGACACTCTACAACAAAGTCCCAAGAAACCAAGTGAAACAGATACAAATGAAAACCCTGGATCCCTGAGCTTTAAAGGAAAAGACAGAGAAGTAAAACAAATACCAATTGGAAGAAACTGAACAAAAACAACAAACAAGGAGACATATGGAGCAGTGAATTGCCAACTAGCCAAACATTTGTTGTTGTTGTTATGTGCTGTTGAGTCATTTCCGATTCCTAGAAGCCCTTTAAAGGCTTTCCAAAGAGTGGCTGGTGGGTTTGAACTGCTGACCTTGTGGTTACCAGCCCAGTGCTTATCCTACAGTGCTATACCAGCATAGCATGGTGGTGGTGGTTGTGTTCCGTGGAGTCGGTTCCAACTCATAACGACACTGTATAGGGTTTGCAAGGCTGCAAATATTTTCTGGAGTAGAAAACCTAATCTTTCTACCATGGAACAGCTGGTAGTTTGGAACTACTGACCTTGAGGTTAGCAGCCTGACTTTAACCATTTTGTTACCAGAGTTCCATTTGAATTACTACACGTAGCATTCCAATCAGGATAGAAATCAGTTAACGAGTTCTGCTTGCCCCGATTGCACCAGCATCCAAACCGGTGGCTAGGACCATAGAGATTTGATTTCCTTTCTACCCCCAACAACATCCTAGTAAGAATGGTGTGACTCCTTACCCTACCCACCCAGCAGCAAATCAAGCCCCCCACCATTGTTTCTCCACTAGTGTTGAGGCCTATCCCACCTTCATCCCCATCACCCTGGGTCCCTTCACTCATCACTCCACTACCCCAGCAGTTTGAACTATGCTTCTGAAGACAGAGTGCCATGAATGCACCATTTCAGACATTAGGGATGGAGTTCACACTGGCATTATGCCATTTTTGTTTTGTTTTCCTTTCTGTTTTCTTTTTCTGTTTTTGTTTCTACTGATTTCTTCCTCTCCCCCTCTTTTTTTTTCCATCTCTCCTTCTTTTTGTCATTTTCTCACCAGTCAGGAGCTAGCAACTCTACGCAGCCATATGCTCCACACTTGCATGTTTGGTAGCAGGAAATTGTGCTGTGCTCTTTTCTTTCAGGTTTCTTTTTGTGTTCTTTTTCTTTCTTATTATTTCTCCCTCTCCCCTCCCTTCTTTTTTCTTCTTTTCTTAACTAGACAGGAGCTCTGGTAGCATAGTGGTTACAAGTCAGGCTGCTAACCTCAAGGTCAGCAGTTTGAGACTACCAGTCATTCCATGAGAGAGATGAGGTCACTATGAGTTGAAACCAACTCCATGGTTCACCACCCCCCACACAAGACAGGACCCAGAAACACTACACAGTCATACTCCCCACACCTGCTGCACCACACACTCCGGCACCACTGGATCAATGACAGATGGGAATCAACAGCATCGCAGTCCGGCCTCAGCTGCTCTATACAACCAGTGATTAGAACCATGTGCTCACACTCCCATCCACTACCAATCTAACCAGAGAGCGGTGGTGAATGTCACAGTGCCAACCTAATGGTAAGAGTAGCACACCTGGCCTTTTGCATAATGATATTAAAACAAAATTTAAAAATGGGGTAAAGCAAACTAACAGGTAACCAACAAACAAACGTAATCACACCACAATGTCTCAGAGGAAGCAGGCATTTTCAAACCACACATACATATAAAACAAACAAAAAGGATAAGATGGCTCAAGCAATTGATCACAATACAGTGCCAGAAATTCTTCCAAAGGAACAAATGGTATTGAAATGACTTGATAAGGGATTCAAAATAATTATATTTAGGATCTTTCAGCAACTTAAGAAATAAAACCAGGGAATCAAAGACAACTTCAAGGATATCAAGGAAAAGACAGTCAAAACACCAGAAGAATTTAGGAAAACAAAAAGAAGAAATTGACAAAATAAATAAAAATTAGAAACTACACAATAATATCAAATAGAGATCCAAAAGTTTAATACTAAAATTACAGAAATAGATAATGTGTTGGAAAGGCAGAAGAGTAAAACCAAATCAATGGATGACGAAATTAGCAAAAGTAAAGACAAATCTCTTAATACTAATCTGTTAGAGGTACAGAAAGAAAACTGAACAAATAAAATGAAGAGAACATAAGAATTATATGGGATAC
>NW_006408532.1:31815007-31825920 GCF_000296735.1 Chrysochloris asiatica | reverse complement strand
ACAATTAGTCCAGTGGACTAGTGGATGACGTGAACATCAGTTCTGAGAGCAGAACTGGACAGTGCCTGACTACCACTACAAACTTCTCTAAAATAAAAGGTCCAGTATAGAGAGGAAGAAAGATATGGACCAAGAATCAAAATCATCAAAAAGACCACTCTTACTAGTCAGACAGAGATTGTTGGAACCCAGAAAATATAGCCCACAGTCGACATTCAGGTGTGAAAATAAACAACCCCACGGCTGTGAATTTTCAGTCAAACAATAGACAATTCTATAAGGGGAACAATAAAACCAGGTACGCACTCAAGAATCATTCATCATTTGAGATCAAAAGGGCAGCTTTGACCCAAAGATAAAGTCCAGAAGGATGAAGAAAGAAGGAAGAGTCCTGGTGTAGAACTGTAGGATAAGCACTAGACTGTTAAACATAAGGTCAATGGCTCAACCCCACCAGCCACTCCTCGGAAACCCTATACAGGGTCACTATGAGTCAGAACCAACTCAAAGGCACTTAACAACAACTAGGTAACAACATCTGAATGGCTACGTCTGACTGGTGTTGTTGCTGTTAAATGACATTGACTCATAGCAACCTGTATAGGGTTTCCAAGGAGCACCTGGTGAGTTTGAACAACTGATGTTATGGTTCAAACGGACCCTGAGGTCTAGTGCTTTATCCTACAGAGCTACACCTCTGGCTAACAGATTGCTTTTAGATAGCAGGTTTTTATGCCTTATGCACCTTGCTGGATTCCTGGTGTGACTCTATAGGATAAGAACTAGAAAGCTAACCACAAAATCGGCGGTTCAAACTCACCAGCTGTTCCCTGGAAACCCTATGTAGGATCATTATTAGTCACAACTGATTCAACAGCACTCAACAACAACAACAAAATGGAGAAATGGAAACACAAAACACAGGGATAAAGTGGTACCGTTTCTTTGTGGGGATTGCATTCAATGCTATGAAACAACATGCGTATGAATTGTTGAATGGAAAACTGATTTGTTCTATACACCCAATAACAATAAAAAGAATTTTTTAAAAAATGAGTTTTCCTTTAGTCAAAGGATATCAAAATGCTGTTAAATAGTAGAGATGGGGGAACAACAATAGTAAGGTATGCTCTCCATGAAACAATACATCATTCAAAATTAAAAGGGCAATATTTATCTAAGGACAAAGTTGAAAGGGCTAGGAAGGTGAGTGGAATGGAACCATAGGAACCACAGGGAGGAAGTGGGATCACTATTGTTACATGGAAAGGATTGCAATCATTGAGATGAAGCAAAGTGTATGGTTCGTTGAATGTAGAACTGATGATCTTGTCTGTAAACCTTCACTCAATTCACTATGAAAAGCTTAAAAAAAAGTCAAGCGTGCAGTGAGTAAAATATTTGCAACTTCCATAGACGCTCTTACAAGTTATTAACAATAAAGTCAACACTAACAAGAAAAAAAATGCTTCTGAAATTATTTTGCAATGCATTTCATCACATTGTACTAGATAAAATGAAATGTGTGACTTTGATGTTGCCATAGATTCAGTGGAGTGGAACCAAATGCCAAACCCAAAGGCGCTGCACTTAGAAATCTATCCAGGGGTGACTCTAACATGTGTGTGGGGTGGGGGCAGGAAGAGTGGGTAAAAGCATAAGACATTTTCTTTCTCCAAGCAACTGTGGGGAGATTTCTTCACAAAATCTTTAAGATCACAGTCCTTCTTGGTGGTGATTATGAATGGTGACTAGGATTCCTGTGTATAAAAAATACTGGAAATGTTTCTTTTATTGCTTCTAGAAAGCAATGGAACTAGCATGCAGCTGAAATTGAAACTCATGTATTCTATGGAGCAGTTGGTTCTTCTGGTTAAGTAGTACTGTAGCATGCTTTAGTAGAAAGAATGACAAGAAAGTTGTCAAAAGACTGTGATCCAAATTTTAAATGTGCTGCTCTCATGTGACCTTGGGCATGTTCTTTGATGTCTCTTAAAAAATCAATCTTTTCAACTCTATAGCAAGTATTCATACAAGGGTTACTGTGAGGGCCAAATACAGAAAATAGTTCCTATATAGGAAAACACTATACACAATGTAAGAGGGTATTAATACTGAGATATTTTTATTCACATTCTATCAACTATAAAAAGGTTTCAAAGCAAGCCTCTAATTTGGCATTAATAGGCATCCAAACCACACATATCAGAAATCATTCTGGAATGTTAAATCACGAAGCAACGAAGGAGGTAACATTCCTAGTAATTAAGAACTGGGCTTTGGAATCCGGCAGAACTGAATGCTATTCCAAGTTTCAACATATGCTAGCTCTGTGACCTTAAACCAGATGACATCGAGTTGATTACAGTGCCTGTCAGAGGAGAACTCCATAGGGTTTTCAGCGATTGAATTTTTTGGAAGCTCACTAGTCTTTCCTTCCAAGGTGCTTCTGGGTGGGCTCTAACCTCCAACCTTTTGGTTAGCAGCCTGGCATGTTAACTATTTGCACCACCCAATAATTCCTTTGTGATCTTACACAATTTATTTATCTCTCTGAGCCTCTGTTTCCCCTGTTTACAAATGAAGATGTTAATATGACCTGGTTCATTCAATTGAGTTAAATGAAAGGATGCACATACAAGTGAATGTTGTTGTTAAGTACCATTTCCAAGGAGAAGCCGGTTGGTTTGAACTGCAGACCTTGTGTTTAGCAGTCCAATACTTATCCTACAGTGCCACACCTTGATTCCATAAAATGATTGTTGTTGTTAAGTGCTGTGGAGTCAGTTAGACTCCTAGTGATCCTGTATAAGGTTTCCAAGGAGCAGCTGATGGGTTTGAACTGCCGATTTTGTGGTTCAAACTGACCTTGTGGTCCAGTGATTTTCACAGAGCCAAACTGGGACTCCATAAAAATGATTGTTGTTGTTGTTGTTGTTGTTGTTAAGTGCCTTTGAGTCAGTTCCAACTCATAGTGACCCTTTATAGGGTTGCCGAGAAGCAGCTGGTGAGTTTGAATCGTCCATCTTGTGGTTCAAACGGACCTTGCGGTCCAGTGCATTGTCCTTCAGCGCCAAACTAGGGCTCCATTAAAAGTGATTGTTGTTGTTGTTATGTGCCGTGGAGTCGGTTCCGACTCATAGCAACCCTGTAGAGGGTTTCCAAAGCTATAAATCTTTACAGGAGCAGAAAGCCTCATCTTTCTCCCACAGAACAGCTGGTAGTTTCGAACTGCTGACCTTGTGGTTCTCAGCCTGATTCGTAACCACTATGCTACCAGAGCTCCTTTAAAAGTGATTAAGATCAGCTAAAAACCAAACCCATTACCATCAAGTATGTTTCAACTAGTAGCAGTCCCAAAGGACAGAGTTGTAATGCTTCTGAGACTGACATTCTTTACAGGAGCATCTGTCCCCTGCAGAGCAGTTGGTAGGTTTGAACTGCCTATCTTGTGGTTAGCAGCCTGACACTTAACCCAATATGCATCAGGATCCTGACCTTTTAACTATATGCTACAATGTTTTTACAGCTGTTGATATTACTATTTTCATTTTGAAATTACAAGGGCAGAAAATATCCCTAACACTGAGAATAACAATCCCAAGAGGAAGTTAAAAGAATCGGACAGAGTCACAGATTCCAAGCTCCAAACGTTAAATTAATGGCATGTGGTAGCAGCTAGCATTGGGACTGTAAAAGAAAAGCAGCAAAGCTGCCTAATCTTCCTCCAGGCTCTCCTCTTAAAGTTTTTTAAATGCCAGCATGAAGACAATTGTATTTGTGTCCAAGTTCCTCCCTAGAAGGAGGAAGATACTAAATGGTAAGTTTCTGCCCAAGTCAGAGCTTCAGTAGCTCCAGTAGTTCTAAGTATGTAAATGATTTTAGTGACCATGGCGACAAAGTAAAGAGGCCAGAAAGGGAATTTTAAGTCAACTGGAGAAGAAAGTGATATTGCACAGTGTTAAATCCAAGAAAAAAAAATACATTCTT
Organism: Chrysochloris asiatica; assembly: GCF_000296735.1. Lineage (NCBI taxonomy): Eukaryota > Metazoa > Chordata > Mammalia > Afrosoricida > Chrysochloridae > Chrysochloris > Chrysochloris asiatica. The sequence continues at coordinate 31,821,930 of NW_006408532.1, read as the reverse complement.
GTTGTTTAGGTGCTGTAAAATTGGTTCCTACTCATAGCAACCTTATACACAACGGAATGAAACACTGTCTAGTTCTGTGCCATCCTCACAATTGCTGTTATCCTTGAGCTCACTCCTGCTGCCACTGTGCCAATCCATCTTGGAGGGGGTCTTCCTCTTTTTCGCTGACCCTCCACTTTACCCGGAAGGATGTCCTTCTCCAGGAACTGGTCCCTCCTGATAATATGCCCTAAGTATGAGAAACAGAGTCTGGCCACAGTGGTTTCTAAGGAGCACTCTAGCTGTACTTCTTTCAACACAGATTTCTTTGGTCTTCTAGTAGTCCATGGTACTTTTGATATTCTTCTCCAACACCATAATTCAAATGCATAAATTCTTTTATGGTCTTCCTTATTCACTGTACAACTTTTACATGCATATGAAGCGATTGAAAATATCTTCACTTGTCAGGAGCACCTTAATGCTCAAACTGACATCTTTGTTCTTGAACACTTTAAAGAGGTCTTGTGCTGCATATTTGCCTAATGCCATACATCATTTGATTCATTGATGGCTGCTTCATTGATGTTGACAGTGGATCCAAGCAAAGTGAAGTATTTGACAACTTTAATCTTTTTCTCATTTATTATGATGTTATTTATTGGTCCAGTGGCGAAGACTTTTGTTTTCTTTACATCAAGGTGCAACCCATACCAAAGTCTTTGATCTTCATCAGTAAGTATTTTAAGTCTTCTTTGTTTTCAGCAAGCAAGATTGTATCACCTACATATCGCAGGTTGTTAATGAGTCTTCCTCTGATCTCGATGACACATTCTTCTTCATATAATCCAGATATTCAAATTATTTGCTCAGCATACAATAGGAATAAGTATGGTGAAAGAGTACAGCTTCTGATACTGTGGATCATGACAAGCTATGGACAACACTGGGAAGAATGAGTATTCCAGAACAGTTAATTGTGCTCATGAGGAGCCTGTACATATACCATGAGGCAGTTGTTCTAACAGAACAAGGGAACACCAAATGGTTTAAGATTAGGAAAGGTGTGCCCCCGGGTTGTATTCTTTCACCAAACTTGTGGGTTAATGTGTGGGACTGCAAAATCGGTTAGAACTACAAGATCGGAAGTTCAAGCTCAACAGCTGCTCCTCAGAAACTCTATACAGGGTTGCTATGGGTTGGAACTGACTCAATAGCATGTAACAGAAACAGCATTCGATCTGTATGCTGAGCAAATAATTCAAGAAGCTGGACTATATGAAGAAAAACGTGGCATCACAGTTGGAGGAACCTGTGATATGCACATGATACAACCTTGCTTGCTGAAAATGAAGAGAACTTAAAATACTTACTGATGAAGATCAAGACCACAGCCTTTGATATGGACTGTACGTTGATGTAAAGACTTGATCAATGAATAACATCAAAATAAATGGAGAAAAGATTGAAGTTGTCAATGCCTTCATTTTACTGGGACCCACTATCAACACTCATTGAAGCAGTAGTCAAGAAATGAAAAGACGTCGTGCATTAAGCAAATCTTCAGCACACGATCTCTTTAAAGTGTTTAAGAGCAAAAATATCAGTTTGAGGACTAAGGTGTGCCTGATCCAAGCCATGATATTTTCAATAACCTTCTATGCATGTGAAAGTTGGACCATGAATAAAGAAGACTGTAGAAGAATTGAAAAATGAAGAATACCGTAGAAGAATTGAGTTATGGTACTGGAGGGGAATATTAAAAGTACCATGGATGACCAAAAGAACAAACAAATTTGTGCTGGAAGAAGTACAGCCATAATGCTGCTTAGAATCCAGGATGGTCACACTTTGACTTTCTTTGGACATAGTATCAGGTGGGACCAGTACCTGAAAGATATCATGCTTGGTAAAGTGGAAGGTCAGCGAAAAGGAGAAAAAGAGGAAGACCTCTAAAACAATGGGTTGACACAGTGGCAGTAGCAGTGGGCCCAAGCAGAGCAACAATTGTGAAATTGTTCCAGAACCAGGCAATGTTTCATTCTATTGTGAACAGCATCATTATGAATCGGTGCAGACTTGATGGCAACTATCAACAACAAATCCACAGTCTACCCCTGGCCTTGATTATATAGAGTTTTTGTTTTGTTTTTTTACTGTTTCTTCCTACAGATACAGTTGATTTTATTTCTGTGTGTTCTATCTAGTGAGGTCCATGTATTCAGTCATGTTTTACACTGTTTAAAAAAGGTATTTGCAATGAACAAATCATTGGTTTTGAAAATTCTATCACAAAATTTCCAGCAGTTTCTATAACCATGGCCATATTTTCCAACTTTTGATCCTTCTTCTTTGTTACTAAACCTTGCATTCTAACCCACCAGTAATTATCAATACATCTTGATTGCAAATTTGATCAATTTCATACTGAAGAAGTTGGTAGAATTCTTCAATTTTGTCATTACTGGCTAGGATAATTGATGAGTAAATTTCAATAATAGTGGTATTAACTTGTTTTCCTTGTAGACATATGGGTATTATCCTATCACAGATAGCACTATACTTCAAGATAGATCTTGAAGTGTTCTTTTTGATGATGAATGTAATGGCACTCCTCTTCAATTTGTCATTCCCAACATAGTACAACATGTGATTGTCAGATTCAAACTGGTCATTACGAGTCCATTTCAGCTCACTACTGCCTAGGATATCGATGTTTATTCATCCCATTTCATTTTTGACTATTCCCAATTTTTCTAGGTTTATACTTAGTACATCCCATGTTCTGATTATTAATGGATATTTACAGCTGTTTCCACTCATTGAAGTGTTCCTCATCAACAAATGAAGATCCTGAAATCTTTACTCCATTCATGGCATCATGGTCAATTCTTCCCCAGTTGTATTTTGTGTGCCTTCCAACCTGCCTATCATCCAGCACTGTATCTGACAATATTCTGGTGCACTGCATCATATTTCAATATTCAGTATTGTGGTGCTGACAGTGTAGCACTGCTATTCATAAGGTTTACAGTAGCTAAACATTCATAAGTAGTCTGCTTTTTCTTCTTCATAGTCTTTCTTAGTCTGGGAGCTTACTCAGATGAAATCAGTCCACCATGAATGTACCTCTGTGGTATTTAAAATAGCAGAGGCATAACTTCCAGCATCACAGAAACATACAAGCCACCCCGATCCAACAATCTGACAGATGAGTGGTGGGAATAGAAGCAGAATAGATACTAAAAGTGGGCTGATCTTGCATGCCACTGACAGGGTAGAAGAAAAGGGTTCAGACTATCAAGCCTGAAGTCAATATAACAGAAGGGCTACTTTCATGGGTAGCTGTGACTCTTAATGCTAAAACTGTTAGAAATTATTAATTACACTATTTTGAGGTTGGCATATGGAATGTTGGAGGATTGTGAGCTTAAACCATTTTTTTTCCTTCCCTTAAAGGATGTGGGGGAGAGGTTATCTCATTTTTAAAATGCTTTTGCATGTAGGACAATGCATTGGGCCAATCTCAGAACAGTCTAATATTCATTTATTGACAAGGAACCCAATCCTTTCTGAGTCCAATATTGTCCCAGGTTAAACCATTTTTAAAAGTATATACATCACCCAGGCTTTGGAATAACAATTAGAATTAATTACAAATTTTGTTTTACCAAAAAGTACTCCTTGGCCTATAATATTAGTGTCCTTTAGCACAATGCCTAACAAGCAAGAAGTGACCAGTTAGTCTTTTTAAATATCTAAAGCAAAACAAACAAAAGCTCAATAGCTCTAAACAAGAATATATATATATATATATATATATAGTAGGGTTTCCAAGGAGTGAGTGAGTTTGAATCTTTGAACTTTCTGTTCAAACCAATCTTGAGGTTGAGTGCTTATCCTATGGTACCACACACATAAATCACATACACATATATGAGAGAGAGAGTAAGTCTGGTGTGGCGCTGTGGCATTGTGGGTTAATGACTGCAAGGTGTGTTTGAACCATAAGGTTGGCAGTTCAAGGTCACCAACCACTCCTCAGAAACCCTATACAGGGTCACTATGAGTTGGAACCTACTCAATGGCACTTGTATATGTGTGTGTGTGTGTGTGTGTATACACACACACACACACACACACACATATATACACACATGGAAAGAGAGAATGGAATCCTGTCATAACACTGTAGAATACATACTGGACTGCAATGTATAGAATATATATGTGTGTGTGTGTATATGTTGTTGTTGTAAAGTACTGTGGCATTGGCTCTGACTCATAGAAACCCTGTATAGGGTCTTCAAGGCCGTAAATCTTTGTGGGAGCAGAAAGCCTCATCTTTCTCCAAAGAGAAGCTAGTAACCTTGAACTGCCAACATTATGGTTTGCAATCTAGTGCTTATCTATAGCATCACCACTGTGTATATATATATACGGCTTTATGTTTCCACAAATATTTAAAAGCTTCAGAGACTCTATACAAGTTCTCTATGAGTCAGAACCAACTCGACAGCACTTAACAATATAGTGTGGCACTACAGGATAATACACTAGACCACAATATTGGTTTGGAATGTAAGGTTGGCAGTTCAAACTCAACAACAGCTCCTATGAAACCCTACAAAGGGATGCTATGAGTCAGAACCAGCTCTACCGCACTTAGCAAAAACATATATATATATATATATACATTGGAGTTCTGGTGTGGTGCTGTGTGTTAATGTACTGGATTGCAAAGTCAGTTTGAACCATAAGGTTGGTGGTTCAAGCTCACCAGCTGCTCCTCAGAAACCCTACACAGGGTCTCAATGGGTGTGAACTGACATCACAGCACTTAACAACAACAACATATATATATATATATTGTAAAAACCACTTGGGAATATATGCTTGGCCTTGGAACAATGGGGCTCTGTAATACAGGGATGGAGGTATAGTCTGTATAGGGGAAATAATGTTAAGATGCTTGACTGTCTTATGAATATTAGTTTCCCTTGTCTACTATTGTAAATAGACACTTGAGTGGGATAGAAAAGAATGTCAGGAAACATGCTTGCAGAAAAGCTTGTAAGCCCATCTTCAGCCTATAACTGACTGGAATACCTAAAAGGGGTTCTACAACTTGCTCAGTGAAATAGGCCTCTTGCAGAGACTTTGCAGAGTATAGGACCTTAGGTGGTATCCTGTGCCCAATCCACAACCTTCTGAGGTGGGACATTCCCACTAGAAAGGACAAGCAGACCAGCCTGGAACAGCTAGAGCAACAGAAGATACATCTTCAAAGAAAGATCAGCAGGAAAAAATCCAAAACAAAAATGACAGTATGATTTGCTACTACAAAACCAAGCAAGATGTTCTCCAGGAGCCATCAAGGCAAGCAATCAAGTCCCTTCAGAATAAACCCCCCTCTAAGACTGTAACTCAAAGGGAACACATGAGCAGGCATACAAGCTTGCTGGTGACCATGTTGGTCTACTGGTGTGTGGAAGAGGGGAAAGGCAACAGTGAAGAAATGGACTGAGTTCAACCACATTCCATAGACTCCCGTTGACCTGGAGATAAAAGAGAGAAGAGGAAGCACTGGTTGGTCCAAAGTGTGGTGAGACCTAGGGATCCTGAGCCCATGGACAAGGAGATAGCCACAGAGGACTGTGAAGCACCCAGCTGGTATGAAGTGAGGGGAGATGTACAACAATGCTCAAATTTGCAGATCCCATTTGACCTATCCTCGATAAGGACTGGATGCTTGCAGCTAGGAGGCAGGCTTTCAGAATATGCCCTTTTGGTTGTTTAAATGATTATATCTTCCTGAGTGTTTCTGTGTACACCCTCCATCCATTCCCACCCCCCCAAAAAAACCTAGAGGGAATGGAAGCAAATACTGTTGAATGATGATGCATAGAGGAGATTGTAATCATTACAGTGAAACAATGGGGTAAAGCCGATGTTCTCCCATGCAAACTATCACTCTGTTCACAATAAAAGCGTAAAAAAAGAAAAAAAAAGTTGAACTATGGCTGGAAACACACAGTATCATCTAAACAAAACCAAAAAAAAGAGGTTATACTTCTTTGAAAATATTCATTCAAAACCATTTAAAGCACTAAGAAGCCTGATACTATAGTGAATTACTTTGCCAAGTATCTAAAATATATATTTAGTTCTTTTATTATTAATAAAACTAAATATGCCTGTAAAAAAAAAAAAAATGGGAGTCATGTCTAACTTCCTCTGGCTTCACAAGGGGGAAAGAGAATCAAATTCAAAATTAGCCCAAGGTCAATTCCTATGAAGTGAAAATCAGACATGCCTCCACCCTACAACCTTCTTTACCTTATCTGACACCAAGTTTGACAATCCACTGCAAAGGCCACACAGAACTCAACAATACTCATGATTATGGTGTTTATTAGGGAAGTGAACAGGACACAATTCAGGATCAAAAAACAACTCAGGATACAGCAGTTCTCCAGACAAGAAAGCCTCTTCTCTGCCATACTGCAGACATGCCTCTCAGCCATGTGGTCCCTTGACCTCTGTCCTGGTAGGTCAAGTGTTACAAAGCTCTTTTTAGCCAGCCCGTGAATGTCCAAAGGGCACACTTTGCAAGCCAATCTCCTGCCAGTAGGCATTCAACTTTACTGAGTCCCTGGGCCTAGAGCCCAAAACTGCTCTGTGTCTCCAAGCCACCACTTCTGCCATCACCTCTGCTGTTGCTGCTTTTCTAGGTAGGAAACTCACTTTCCACTCATGGTCTGTCTTCTTGACGGTCCTGAAATCTTCTGTTCCTGCTTCTGAGATGACTCCTTTTAAACCTGGTTAGAGGCAGAACTAACCAATCTTAGTCTGAAAGTCCTGTATACCTTATTTACATGGTCCCACCCAAACACATATCGAGTAAGTTCAAAGTACCACCATATATATATATATATATATAT
>NW_006408532.1:31810256-31814453 GCF_000296735.1 Chrysochloris asiatica | reverse complement strand
CCCATAGTGACCCTGTACAAGGTTTCCAAGGCTGTAAATCTTTATGGGAGCAGAAAGCCTCATCTTTCTCCCACGGAACAGCTGGTAGTTTCGAACTACTGACCTTAAGGTTTGCAGCCCGATTTGTAACCACTATGCTACCAGAGCTCCTATATATTCTTCATTAACGTAAAACTAGTTGGTCAAGGAAGAAAACTTTGCAGTATGAGACTGAAATAAGTTTGTCTTATTTATAGTAAAGCATAGTGTTCATTAACAAAATGGAACAAGAGCTAGATATATGTGAAAGAATGCACACAGTGACTATGGGCTAAAATTTATGATAACAATTCTTTTCTCTTGAAATTTTGTAAGATTTCTTAGATCTACTGGTATCTGATTCTAGCTTTCTATAGCACATCTTCATATTTTCACTCATCATTGGTGGTAGTTGTGTGCCGTCAACTCTGTTCCAACTCATAGCAAACCCTGTATGGGATTTCTGAGACTCTAAATCTTTATGGGAACAAAAAAACTTGTTTTTCTCCCACAGAGCAACTGGTAGATTTGAACTTCTGACCTTGTGGTTAGCAGCCCAACTTCTAATCCACTATGCTACCAGCAGGCACTTTAAGAAGCAGAGGCAGCACATCTTAGTAAACATCACATACTTCTTTAAAACATAAACATAATGTTCTATTTTTTATTAAAATTCAATCCATGTTTTTTTGTGAAACATTAACTATTTTATCAATTATAACAGCTTAATGTGTGAATAAATAATGAAGTTTACTCTCAGGATTTCTTTTTACTATCAGGTTACTGAATTCTAGTTAAGAGGATAAAAGATAACATGGAATAATAGACTATTAGAATTATGAAGGGAGCATAAGAGTCCATTTTTCCTACTCTCTATTTCAAAGTCCCTGAACTAAACCACAGATAATTTAGTTATCTAAGGCCTCAGTGCTAAGAAAATGAAGGTACAATGAGAAAATTAGGAGTCAATCACAACTGAGTGGCATAAATATTACTGCACACCAATAAAAAATATTTGTGTGAACTTACTATGCATCGTGTTTTTTAATCATAATACAAATAGGCTAGAAATTAGTTGCAAAAACATAAGTAGAAACTATTCAAATGTTTAGAATTAAAATAAACAGTACATTTGTAAATATCCTACACATTAAAAAAAAAAGAAAAAGAAAAAGAAAATAAATCAGTTGATATTAGAAAACATTTGGAACTGAATAGAGATAAGATATATTAAAATTTATTATTGAAGAATGCAGCCTTTGTTAGGGGAGAAAAAAAGCTTAAAGTCTGTTATCTACATTCTATCCCTAAGAAGTTATAAAAAAAAAAAACAGTAATTGAAATATCAAAAAAGTAGAAGAAAATAATAGATAAAAGAAGAAATGAATAAAATATCGAATAATTATATATTGTAAAGAGTTAGGAAAGCAACAGGTTGATTCTTTCAAAGTTGTAATAAAATTCATAAACCTGAAGAGTTATGGCGATAGAAACGATGGAAGTAGAACTGAATCAATTCCAGTAATGAAATAGCAGGACATCAATAGAGTCCCCACAAAATTAAAAAGATAATAAGGATATACTGGAGTACAGGTGTGGTGCTGTGGGTTAATGCGCTGGACAGCAAAGTCGGTTTGAACTGCAGGATTGGCAGTTCTAGCTCACCAGCTGCTCCTCGTAAATCTTATACAGGGCTGCTATGGCTCGGAACCAACTCAATAGCACTTAACAACAAGATTACACTGTTTTAAAAACAAAAATAAAGTTTGATGACAATAAATTTGAAAATTTAGATAAATACCACATATTCCTATAAAACACATAACAGACACAAGAAGAGAAAATTTGAATAATTCTACATTCACGAAAGATATTGAACCTGTTATAAAAAAAATATCTTCTTGTTCATAAGAAATAAATCTTACACGAATTCTTACAGAGACAAGAAAAAGAGAAAATTCTTTCTAATATAGAGTCCTGGTGTGGTGGTGTGGTTTTATGCACTGAACTACAAAGTTAGCAGTTCACGCTCACAGCAACCCTGTATAGGGCTTCCAAGGAGCAGTTGAGCTGGTGGGTTTTGAACCACCAACCTTGTGGTTAGCAATACAGTGTTTATCTTATCACCCTGTTGGTAGAAACATAAATTGTCACACAGCTTTTTAAAACTATTTAACTGTACCTACTACCAGAGGTTCCGCAGGAGAAAGATGAGGCTTTCTGTTGCTATAAAGATTTACAGCCTCGGAAACCCTGTATAAGGTCGCTATAAGTCGGAACTGACTCCACGGCACATAACCACCACCACCACCGCTAGATCTGAGTAAATTCATCCATTTTAATCCCAAAATTGCAATTCTGTGGTAAATGCAAAGGAATTCATATGTGAGTTCACTAAAAATCATATGCTGTTGTTGTTAAATGATGTTGGGCTTGTTCCGACTCATAAAGACCCTGAATAGGGTTTCTGAGGAACAGCTGGTAGGTTTGAACTGCTGTCCTTGTGGTTAGCAGCCCAGTGCTTATTCTACAGTGTCACATTATGCATAATAGCTGCAAACTGGAAACATCCCAAATATCCATCAGCAGTAGAATGTAAAAATAAATTGTAGTATATTTACACAAAGGAATATAATTAACAACATACTGCTGATTCTCACAAACAGTATGCTGAACAAAGGAAGCCAGATGCAAAACAGTATTGTTGAATGATACCATTCATATGAAGTTCAAAAATAGCCTAAGTAATAGAAGTGATAGAATCAGAATAGTGATTACCTTGGGGGAAGGGGAGAGAGGAATGACTAGGAAAAGAAACAAGGAAGACTTCTGAGGCCTTATATATAATATTCTAGAGTCAGATCTGGGTTGCAGTTACTTGACTATGTTCACTTTGTAAAAATGCATTGAACTATAAATTAGTAATTCATGTGTTTTCTGTATGCATGTAACTAAAAAAAATTTGAGAAAAAAACAGAATCTGGAGGTGAGAAGACAGCTGCTTGACAGGTAAATGGGAAGAAAAAAAAAAAAAAAGGCAGAAAAAGAGCACTCTTGAGACATTAATGGAGAAAGCCATGATGCTCATCAGTAACTGGCAACATAAGGTGCTTCTAGAATTGGCATGAGGAATACAGACGAACATGAAGACAACTGGTGTAAAGAAGTAGTTTTTCCTTTAGTTCCTTCTAGCTCTAATTTTTACCATCCTATTTCTGAAGAAGATGAACACTTATTTTTGGAAAGGATAGTGGGTCTCTGAACTGAAGAAACCAGCATAGTTAAGTGTAGGTATTCTAGTGTAGCATTGTAGAATAAGCACTGAACTGCAAGGCCAGTTTGACCCACAATGTGTGTGGTCCGAACTCACTAGTTGCTTCTCCGAAACACTGTGTAGAGTTGCTGTGTATTGGAGTGGACTACAAAGCACTTAACAACAATATTAATTACTAAAAATGGAAATTGAATGCTGAGTTCTGAGGCTGCATCCCCACTCTACTCCCTAATGTTGACTGCTGAGCTTTCAACTCTCTATGTAGGAGATTGGAAAAGTCTTTCCTGGAGAAACTGGGCAACCAAAAAAGAAAAAGGAACACTGAAACAGGAGTTGTGCAATTTCAACTTGGATAATCCTACAATGACATTACTGCCAATTAATGCCACTCATGTACTTAGAGTTTTTTCACTAGTTATGTTGTTGTTAAATGCTGGGGATCCTAAGGTACTATGTATGGAGAGCAACCTACACAGACTATTGCAGGTCAGAATGTAATCTTGATCTTCAAGAATATGGGTTTGCTAAAATAACAGATGGAATTACTAAGAGGAAATGTAGGCAACTGGCATAATATGTGCGGTTGACCTGTATATATATTAAAAAAAAAAAAAAAAGCAAGTGGAAAACCAAACCAAAAAAAAAAAGGAACTTATTATATCCAGGGGGAGAAATAGATTGTACAGGTAAGGAAATCTGATCATAGTTTATTACAGTACTCAGTCACGAATGTTAACAATAATGTAAATACAAAATATGGTAATACACATGTATTGTACATGCTAACAATAATGTAAACAATAAATATGGATCTAACCCAAGTTAGCCATGGTATTCCCAATAACCTCATATGTATGTGAAAGCTGGACACTGAATAAGGAAGACCGTAGAAGAATTGATGCTTT
>NW_006408532.1:31808905-31810066 GCF_000296735.1 Chrysochloris asiatica | reverse complement strand
TTTGGTAAGGTGGAGGGTCTTAGAAAAAGAGGAAGACACCCAGAAAGATGGATTGACCAAATGGCAGCATCGATGGACTCAAACAGTAGTGAGGTTGGCCCAGGATTGGGCAGTGTTTCATTCTGCTGTGCATAAGGTCACTATGGGTCGGTACCTACTCGATGGCACCTAACAACAACAATAACCCAAGTTACATTTTTACCATATTAGGAGGATAGGGATTGGAAAGATTTAGAGGGTAGGATGAGCATCGGAGTAAGGGAGAACCAACTGCTCACCTTTCATAATGGGAAGTCAGCAGATATTTACCATGTAAATACCAAAAGAGTAAGATATATAGTTGAAAATGGCTGCCTCTAGGTTGACGGAATTGGAAAGGGGAGGCTGGGGAATCTTATTGGCCTTAACATGCCATGCATATATATTTGACTAAACAGAAGTTTCTTTAAAGAAGGAATGAGTAGGGAGTAGGTGAAATGTGAAGAGTGGAGAGGTGTTGTGGACAAAGACTCTGAGGGAATCTCAGCATGGTGCAATGGGAAGCTAGGAGCAGAACCATGTGGCTGAAATATCTAGTGTGACTTTCTGGGAGGTCTTTAGATCTCTTCCTCTATGTGACTTGCATTTCTCTATCCATCAGAGAAGTGTTGGAAAGTGCATCGGTACAAGGATACTTAGAAACTGGGACATTAAGATTGACTGTGACTGTGGGTAGGTTGAATGCCATGAAGTTGGTTCCAACTATTGAGATGCTATATACGGTTTCTGAGGCTGTAAATCTGAATGGGAGCAGAAAGCCACATTTTCTCCCATAGAGCAGAACTTGAACTTCTGATCCTGTGGTTAGCAACCCAACATGTAACCCACTCCATCACCAGGGGTTCCAAAATGGACTGTTCAACCTAGTAGTGTTTTGAATGAAGTCCAAGATTTATAAACTACTGAACTAGCAAAGATACAGAGAACCTAGGAGAATCTTGCTCAGCAAACACCCCAGAATAAAGAAAACCAAAGTGAGTTCCTGGGTGGAGAAATCTAAATCAATGGCCAGGCAGGTCTTGCTGAAGCCTGACAGGCAGGAAGACTGCATCCTCAGACTGTTGTTTGCTGTTGAGTAGACTTCTAGGACAGCCCCATAGTGTTTCCAAGGCTGCAATCTTG
>NW_006408532.1:31803740-31808295 GCF_000296735.1 Chrysochloris asiatica | reverse complement strand
CATTTTGGGTAGTCAATGTCCAAGTTGCCCATCCCTATCTACTCTGTGTATGGAGGAAGTGGTAATGATTTGTTCCCCCTGTAAAGATTTGTTCCCTCTTTTGAGCTACTGCATCCACAGGTATAGGTCAAGTTTGTCAAACTGTATAAGATTCCTCTTTTTTTCCTCTTCTTTCTTCTTCTAGTTGAGCTCTGATCATCCAATCATTGAAGCCAGGTCAAGTGGGTATTATTATAGAAGCAGATTGCCACATCTTTTTACTATAGAAGCAAAGGTGGATTTGAACTGTCAACCTTTTGGGTTTGCAGCTGAGTGATTAACCATTGCACCATCACAACTGCTTGTACTCCAGTTGGCAGAGACAAATGTGAAGGAAAAGGAGCTACACTAGAAACATGGAACTTGTGGCCACTTGCAAGGAGGCTTCCAGGAGTTACAGGGTATTTAGCTGCTGAAGCTGAGACAGAATAGAAGAGGTGATTTTTAAAATTTTTTCTGGAGAAGGATATCATGTTTGGTAAGGTGGAGGGATTGGATTCTCCATAGTGTGAAAGGATAAAACAAAAAAAAAGGAAGAAAAAAACAAATAAAGCATCCTTTAGGTCAAAGGGAAAAAGTCTAGGTTATAAAAGGGAAAAAAACATACATGTACATGTAAGCAATCAAAAATTAAGGGATTAAAATTAAATAGCAAGCACTAGAAAAAGCAGAATGTAATAAGTAAGAATTAAGAAACATAAAATGTTTTGCAAGCACTATGTGTATTTAAGAGGACAAACATCAAGGGAAAAAACTGTGTGCACTTACAATAATAACAGGGGGAATTAGAGACAATGAAAAAGGAAATAGCAGAGACACTAAACAATTATTTGCAGCTGTCTTTATAAATATAAAAGGCTAGAGATTTGTCCCATTTGGGGATCAGATTTCTTCCACTGTAAGCATAAGAATTCGGAAGTGGGTAGATAATAGAGGCATGGCTGATAAAGACAGAGTATCTTTCATCTGATAAATCCAAACAAGAAGCATCAGAGGGAAATGAGACAGAAAAACCAAAAGTTTTAACATGATTCCTTTTCTGAATTTTATTTTGATCAAGAGCAATGGGTTTAGATAGTGACTGTAATTACCTGCATGGAATTATCCTCTGCTTTAAAAAGGTAACACAAAATAGATAGTTTAATTTTGGTAAAAGGGAACGTTTAGAAAAAGTGTACTCAGAAAGAAAATAATATATGTCCTCTGCCTTTTAATATATGAAATGAGCAATTCAATTAAAACTGACTCCCAGGTCCTTATCTGAAAATGGTGAAAACATACAGATATAATTGTGCCTAACTGACAATAAAGAGGATATCTCTGGACCTGCTCCCATAACTCTGAAGTGTCTGTACTATTCATTTAAAATAGCTCTGAGTTAATCACCTCTAAGGGATGGTTTTTCCCACAGTTGAATGGTGGAACTGTGTAAAATCAAGTCACTTCAGGAGGCTTTCCTGAAGGTTTAGCTTTTCCCATGATGTCTCTCCATCAGCTGTACTCTCTACATCTCGTTTCCCTTAGCAAAGAAAACTGTAAACCAAAAAAGTATTCAGCCTTGCTTTTTCAATGAGGATATTTGTAGCAAAGACTCATTTCTTTGGGGCTTTGTTTCTGGTTCTTATGTTGATTTGTTTTGGACAATTTCTATCTTTCTATCTTTTTTCCATCCACCAATAAAATGGAAATAGCAAGATTGGCTCTTAATGCAGAATTTTAAGAGGAAAATTAGGTAAGTTGCATTGATTTTGTTGTTTCCCATTTGTAACAGAAAATATTATTTCACTTTACAAAATTTGTATCACTTTTTATTTTTATTTCAAATCTCAGGAGTACAGTAGCCTGACAAACTACCCTGTTGAGAACTGGGGCCTGGAAGGGATGAAAATAACCACTTTTATTATCCTTTCCTTTTAGTTGCCAATGTTAAAAGTCCTTCTCCTTTCCCTCCATATATATGTAATTTCCTAATTCAATAATTATTCCTAAATATTAGAATGGCAAATTGGTAGGCTTAAACATAGCTTATTCTATTAGAACAAAACACAGCTCATTCTATTAAAACATGCTTGTTCCATTCCTAGAAAACCCAATCTAAAGAAATTATGATAAGAATTGCTATGAATAGGAATGTATGAGGTAACTGAGAAGAGAATTCAGATATAGAACCAAATACATACTGGAAATTAAATTAAATGTAGTACTTTTCATCAGTGGAGAAAAGCAGTAGTATCTATAAATGGGGTTAAAACAACCAGGTAACTGCTTGGAGAAATTAAAATTGGATCTTTCTTTTACTCTTTGTATAAAAATCAAGTCCAGTGTATCTAAGATTTGAATAAAAATTAATCATTAAATTTTCTCAATAAAAGTACAAGTAAAATTATTATAATTTAGGATAAAGGTCTTCTTGACCAGAACACACAATAACTTTTCAAAGAAAAAGTGATAAATTTAATTGCACGAAATTGACAAACTTTTGTATGACAAAAATAAAAGAAAGAACAGAAAGTGGAAAATGAGAAGCTACATAATACATAAAGTAAACAAACAATACAAAATTTAAATCACTATCCTAAATTTAAATATTTTAAATATAAAGACAATTTTCAAAAATTTTAATAAGCATATATAAATAATTACTAAGAGTAGTCTAATAGAAAAAACTCAGCCCAGAGTGGGCACACAGACAAAAATACATAAAAATGAGCAACAATCACATGAAAATAAGCTAAAATTTTCTCAAAACTCAAAATGTGAATTCATAGAGATTCCATTTTAGCCATTAGAAAAGTTGTTGTTGTTAAGTGCCTTCAAGTGGGTTCTAACTCACAGTGAATCTGTATAGTGTTTCTGAGGAGCAACTGATGACTTTGAACCAATATCAGGATTCCATTAGAAAAACAGAGAGGTATCTTTGTGAAACAAGAATCTGTGTTTTATAAATTGAAACACACATATGTTTATCTTTTTATACAGAGAGCTTATAGATGTGTAATCAGTATACCTGAAAAAATACATGAGTTGATTATCTTTGAAAAGTAAGCTTAATTTGAAGAAAAGAGGTTATTGTTTTTTATTTTACACCTTCTGGTATTATTTGGATTTTCTAATCATCATTGTTAGGTGTCATATAATTGTCTCTGACTCATAGCAATGTTATGAATTACAGAACAAAACACTGTCCAGTTCTGCACTATCCTCATGATCATTGTTACTCTTGAGACCTTCGGGGCAACCACTGTTCTGATCTATCTCTTTGGGGTCTTCATTGTTTCCTCTGACACTCCTCTCAACCAAGAATAATGTCCTTCTCCAGTGACTGATCCCTCCTGATTACATGTCCAAAGTACAAGAGACAGTCTCCTCATCTTGGCTTCTAAGGAGCATTTAGTCTGTATTACTTTCACTACAGACATGTTGGTTCCTCATGAGCACAATTAAGTGTTCTGAAATACCCATTCTTAGCAATGTTAATAATAGCGTGTCATAATCCTCACAGCTGGAAGCCTTTATGTAGTCAGTAAAGCACAGGTGAACATCTTTCCAGTATTGTCTGCTTTCAGTCAAGATCCATCTGACATCAGCAGTGTTATCCTTTGTTCCATGTTCTCTTCTGAATCCAGCTTGAACCTCTGACAGTTCCCTGTCAAGTACTGTTGCAGCTATTTTTGAATTATCTTCAGCAAAGTTTACTTTCATGTGATGTCAATGATATTATTAGATGATTTACACATTCCATTGCACTACCTCTGTTTAAAATAGGCACAAATATGGATCACTTCCAACTGGTTGGCCAGGTAGCTATCTTATAAATTGCTTGGCATAGATGAGTGAATGCCTCCAGTGTTGCATCAGTTTGTTGAAAGATTTTAATTTGTATTCCATCAATTCCCAGAGCCTGTTCTTTGCCAATGCATTCAGTTTACCTTAGACTTCTTCCTTTAGTATAATTGGCTCTTGATCATATACTTCCTCTTGAAATGGTTGAACATCGACCATTTCTTTTTGGTACAAAGGCTCTGTGAATTCCTTCCATCTCCTTTTAGTGCTTTCTGCATCGTTCAATATTTTGCCCATGGTAGTTGTGAACTGTAGAGTTGGTTCTGACACATACACCGCCCTGTATAGAGTTTCCAAGGTTATAAATCTTTACAGAGCAGAAACCCTCATCTGTTTCCCGAGGAGGGATGGCTAGATTCAAACTAATGCCATTGAGGTTAGCAGCCAAGCTCAGAATACACTATTCTACCAGGGCTCCTACTTGCCCATAGAATATTTTGTATTTCCAGTTAAGACTTGAGAATTGCCGAGTGTATTCTTCCCTTTTGGATTTCTAACTCCAAGTTTTTGCACATTTCATCGGAATACTTTACTTTGTCTTCTTAAACAGCGCTTTGAAAGTTTTTGCTCAATTATTTTACCTTGGTGTTCGATTTCGACTCATTGTGACCCTGTATAGGGTTTCTGAGGAGCAGCTGGTGAGCTTGAACCACTGACCTTGTGGTTCAAACAG
>NW_006408532.1:31775775-31803640 GCF_000296735.1 Chrysochloris asiatica | reverse complement strand
CTCTTTATTGCCTCTCTCTTGAACTCAGGGAAGAACTAGCACAGTGTATTTGTAGATACCCAAGACAAAGGGTATTGGGTTGACAGGAAGGCATGGGGGAGAAAAGCACCTTGGTCCCCTTGAGGTATGAAGGGCCTGCTTGGTTCTGACAGGAAACTAAGGAGAATCATGGTCCAATAGACAGAGATGATGGTCAGGAGGATGAAGATGGCCGCAGAGAGCAGCATGTTCTTCTGATTCTCTTGTCGAAGCAATTTTAGTTCCCTTTCATAATTAGAGGCTTTGCTCATCAAGCTGTTTTTGTCCTTCTCCATAGACTTCCTGGCCTCTGGGCTCAGCTCTGCCTGGTAGAGCCTGTCATTCACAGAATCCAAGTCCCCCCAACACTGAGACAGCTTCTCCTCCAGCCCAGCGATCAGAACTAGACAGGCAGTCCTCAGGTTATGAAGGAGACACATTTTTTTTTTCTTTCAGTTGAATTTGTAGGGAAGTCAGAACAAGTGTGTATAGTTCTCACTTAGCCTTACTTTAGTGCAAGAGGAAGAAGGATGTGGCAGTCTGTTTCCATGAAGATTTGCAACTACAGCCTTGGAAATCCTTTAGATAGATAGATAGATAGATAGATAGATAGATAGATAGATAGATAGATAGATAGATAGATAGATAGATAGATAGATACATAGATAGATAGATAGATACATAGATACATAGATAGATAGATAGATAGATAGATAGATAGATAGATAGATAGATAGATAGACAGACAGATAGAGATAGACATAGAGAACCTTGTTTTATATACACTTCTGTGTGTGGCGCTGTAGGATCAGAACCACAAGGTTGATAGTTCAAAGCCACTACTTGCTCCTCAGAAGCCCCATACAGGGTTGCTATGAGTCACTGAACAATGAATCACAAAGTAGGTAGTTCCAAGAGAGAAAGATGAGGCTTTCTGTTCTTAGAGCCTCAGAAACCCTATACAGGGTTACTATTAGCACTTAAAGCAACAACAACGTATTTTAAATTAATAACAATATTTGGGGAAATATATTATTATCCTTACTTTTTAAATGATAAAAATAAAGTTGTAAACTCTTACATAACTTTAACCAAGCATATACTACCCATATGTGACAAATCTGCCATTCATACCCAGGTCTTTCCAATGCTAGAATACACACCAGCTGCTATAGAAACCCATTGATAATCCACACAAATTCAATAAGGGCTCCAGATTTGATTCCCTCATTCCACTTTAATATTATTGTGATAAAGACATTTTATATAAAGTCAAAGCAAAAACACAAGGGCCAGAATTCAGGATTTGAGACGTTTAAGGACATCATTTGCAAACTACAAAATGCTTTCATGGGCTCATTCATAGCAAAGTAGAGTACTGTGATTTTCTCTGAACATTTCTTACAAATCACCTGAATGTAAGAACATTTCTTACAAATCACCTGATAAGCTTTTGAAAATTTTGCCATACCTATGAAATACCGGTAAGAGATGTAAATCAAATATTGCATGAGTCATTGCTAGACGCAAGCCTAACCCTAATGTGCTCTCAGGCCCCAGTAGATACACTGACACCTCTGTGGCAGAACACAGAGAAAGGTGAGGGTGGTGGGGGGAACAGGTACAATTCTGACCATTTCTCTGAATTTCCTTGTTTATGTGGGTTTTGGTCAGATAAATCTCCAATTATTTTTTCTGCATTAATTTCTCTTCCAGTAAATTGCTTATAGAATATACTTCCAGTTAAAGCTTTTAGAGTGGACCATTGCTTAAGCCATTTTCAACTATATTGGAGAAAGCATTTGAAAATTTGCCATGGGGAGAAATTCAGATATGGCTCTTGGGGAAGAGGAGGATGACTTAATAGGTATCCCCATGAAGCCATATAACTTCTAATATTGAATTAATAAGAGAATAATGAGGAAGCCGGTGGGAATGTGAGTGATAGCCACCATTGAAACTGTGTACAGTTATATTATGCCATTGGTTCTTCTACTCAAGTTGTTCAGTGAGTACACCCAGAGATAATGTGAGTTCTCTCTGATGAGATACAAATCAAAGTTGTCATCCATTTCTCCCAGACATTTTTCCTTCACGTTTTCATTTTCATTTTCATATATCATTGCGATCTTAGTTCTTTTTTTTTTCTTTTTCTTTTTATGAATTTGAGCCACTTGATGGACCCTGAAACTTGACACAAATTTTTAAACAAGTCCAAATCCCAGGATCTGGTTGAATGGGGTTTGCCACAGGCCAAGAGCACAGAAGCAAGTCTCACTGAACTGGACCACAGCACAAATTTAGAGAATATTTGGTATGTGGTCAGCTACTGGAGTCCTGGTGTGACTCTGTGGGATAATGCACTAGACTGCAAGGCCAGTTTTAACTGCAAGGTCAATGGTTCAAACTCATCAGCAGTTCTTTGGAAACCCTATACAGGGTCGATATGAGTCACAACTGACTCAACGGCACTTAACAAAAACAACAGCTATCTGTCACAACCTATCAGAATACCTCTACACTTAGTAACCTAAAACATCATGCTTTGTTATTGCCAACAAACCTGAGAGGACTGATTTTCTGCCTCTCTTGTTAGGGTGGGTCTTCAGGTCTCAACTAGGCTCACTCAGACACCTATGGCTAGCTGTGTGTCAAGCAGGCACACTGTGGATCTTGTTTTGGGCCCTTCACATGTTTAGAGGATCCTTCACGTGGCTGATGGCTGGCCTAGTAAAGCCTCTGTGGGGATATTTCAGCTCTGCTCCACACGGCCTCATCCTCTAGTAGGCTAACCTAGGCAGAGGTAAGTTAAAAGAGAACAAAAGTAATCTGCTGTCTTGGGGCAAACTCAGAATTGGTACACCATCACTTTATCCACATTCTATTGGCCAAAGTCTGAAGGAAGGCCAAGACTCAAGAGGTGGACAGATTGACTTCACCTAAAGCATGAGCTTCAGAAGGTGTTGATGTATGAATAACTGAGCAATTAGGGACATCTTGGCAATAAAATTATGACACTATTTCATCTCTCTCTTTTCCTATTGTGTGTCTGTAGTCCCAACACACTGAATAATGCCAGCTCAGATGCTCAATAAATATTTATTAATGAATGAGTGAGTGAGCTTCCATGCGCAGCGTCAGATGGAAAAAGTGAACCAAACTCAACAGCAAAGGGGGAAAACAATAATGTGGTGAGAGAAACATGGAACCAAGGACTCTAACCTGAAAAGAGATTTCTGAACCAATCATAGCAATTGGCAATTGTGATGGTATTTTTGAGGGTTCAGTTGCTGCTGGCCTGGGCATATTAAAGGTAGATAAAACTAACCCACTGCAGAAAGCAAGTTGGGCAGAAAAAAAACAAAAAAAAAAAACAGGAAACTGTGACAATTTGCAGCTCATTGTCCTGGAAAGCTGTTGATGCCAGGCAAATGAGGATGAAGGGACAGGGTGACCCCTGAGGGTAGAAGTGGCGTGGATTTTACTCAGCTAGCAAAGCATGAGCAGCAGCCAGAGAGGTCCCCAACGACAAAGAGATCTGTCAGTAAATGTCAGAGTCCCTGCCATCAAGGAGGTTTTAGGGACAGACTTATGACACTTAACTGTAGCCAACTGGGAGTAGAGTGAAGCTAAAATGACAAGAGAGAGGCCCTGGGAATCTAAGCACAGCAAAGATAGAAGCTGAGGGCAGCCACCAAAGGGGGCCCCATCAGCGAAGAATGGTTAGTGTATCACGGAGTCTCCAGCTCCTTGAGGCCACACACATATTTGACTCCCTTGTCCTTTAGCAAGAATTGATGTGTTTTAGGCCGTCAGTAAATCTGCATTGCTGGGATGACAGGACTCACTTTCTGCAGGGTGCATAACAACTTTCCGACATCTTGTCAGAATGTGTCAGGTGGAGTTACTGTGATTCTGTTTCATGAGGACGTGGCACACAGCATCATTGCAGGCGGTTCAGACGTTTCTTGTCAGTGCCTGCCACTCAGGAGTGGATGTGTCATCAATCCCAGGTCACAGCTCAACTCTTTGCAGGCAAGTCACTTCCAAGTTTTACTTTTAATACCTGAGGTTTTGTGTTACTGATATTAAATAAAAACTCTTTGCGATGAATTTTAAATGAGGTAAAAGCTCTCACCAGAGATTTGTTAAAAGCAGATGAACAGCTGTTCTCCCCCCGCCTCCTTTTTAGTAGAAGGGCTTTAAATTATATATTAACCAAAAAGGTAAACAGAATAAAATGGGCAATTAAATATTAATGGAAGATGTAGTGGAATTGTCCTGTGCTGCACTTAAAACAGCCTGAATGATTGAGCTGTGAATTGCTCTCCCCGAGGTATTGAAATATTCATCAGTGCTATTTAATAAATGTTCATATTCGTAGGCACTCATGTTTACACTGCAGCACTTGCAAGAGAGTGCTTACCAAAGAAAACATGCTAATGGAAGGTGAACTTTCCTGTACAATGAGTCACCTTAAATTATACAGAGTGTGCCGCTGAGGAGACAGAGAAATCTCTCCTCTGACAAATGAGACGCTTACATAAGAGAGGGATGTCTTTTGTTAAGAGAATAACTGGAGATGGCATGGAGGCGTGGTGGCTCCAAGACTATTCTGAGGTTTTAAAAAATTTATCTGGTTTGCATTTTTAAAATGTTTAACCTTTCCTGCTTGAAGCAGAGCTTCATTCCAATGCTATTACTGTAAACTGCCTACCTTATGGGAAGGGATGCGAGAGCAAACAAAAAGAAACTGCAGTGGAAATCCCTTAAACAACTGAGCAAAAGTGGTCCAGGTGACAGTGGAAAAGGATGCACAGACACACACAACACTGTGGGCAAAGGCAGACACTCCCTTGTCTTGCTTCATCACCCGGACATCTCTTTAGTCATTCTCTCCCTGGAACTGCAACTGCAGATATGGTAGCACCTCATGTAGAGAGCTCAATTGTTCTCATAAGTTAAACAGGATCAAAGTCAATCAATACTTTGCAATTGGCTGATCTCTTGGGAAGATTTTAAGATTCACTAGAGCAGTGGGGAGACATAGTTGATGCTGTGGCTGATCTCTGTTTTGATGAACGGGGTACCCTGAAAGAGACACCAGCTCACTGAAATATACACTGTCACCCAGATTCCACAGCATCAGATCCATGGTTTGGATCAGCATCAATTGGAAGTTTTATTTGTGATCATGACCTTCCACCATCCTCTATGATTAATGACAACAAAAACTGGGGCCTCAGTTTCCAGAGTATGGTACATGGGAATTTTGGTCTCAAGTTTTCATTCTCGTATAATAGCATCATACATCCATCATTGTGCTGTGATTTCAAATTGGACAGACCACACTTATCACATCTTCATCTGGAATTTGGACATGCTAATGTGTGGGAAGTAACCACATTGCCTGGGCTAATGGAGAATTAAAGAAAATAACATGGAAAAATGCATAACAGAACAATGCACAGTTGGGATTGCATTTTTGTACTCTTGCCATTTGCCATTTGAAAAAACACCTCTAGTAGCTGCTAATCCAAGAAAGATGGGGCACAGTGTGACACAAAGTCCATCTATATTCAACCACATCAGGCAAACTCTAAATAATCTGCAAATACATCAGCCAGTTCCTAATTTAGAGGTGGCAATGCACCTTGGACTTCTTCCTTCAGTATCATTGGTTCTTGATCATATGTTATCTCTTGAAATGGTTGAATATTGACCATTTATGTTTGGTACAGTGACTCTGTGTAGTCCTTCAATCTTCTTTTGATGCTTTCTGCATCGTTCAATAATTTGCCCAGAGAATCCTTCAATAACAAAAGTCGAGGATTGAATTTTTTCTTCAGTTCCCTCAGGTTGAGAAATGCTGAGCATGCTCTTCCCTTTTGGTTTTCTAACTCCAGATCTTTGCACATTTCATTGTAATATTTGACGTTGTCCCCAAGCTGACTTTTGAAGTTTTCTGTTGAGCTCTTGTACCTCCTTATTTCTTCCATTTGACTATACCAAGGCCTTCGATTGTATGGATCATGACAAGCTATGGACAACATTGTGAAATATGAGTATTCCGGAACACTTAATTTTGCTCATGATAAACCGAAATAGGTACCAAGAGGCAGTTATTTGAACAGAACATGGGAACACTGAATGGTTTTAAATTAGGAATGGTGTGTGACAGAGTTGTATTCTTTCACCATACTTATTTGACTTGTATGCTGAGCAAATAATCTGAGAAGGTGGGTTACATGAAGAAAAAGTGGCATCAGGATTGGAGGAAGACTCATTAACAACCTGTGATATGCAGATGATACAACCTTACTTGCTGAAAATGAAGAGGACTTAAAATACTTACTGATGAAATTCAAAGACGATAGCCTTCAGTATGGATTGCATCTTAATGTAAAGAAAACAAAAATCCTTACCACTGGACTAACAAACAACATTCTTATCAATGGAAAAAAGATTGAAGTTGTCAAAGACTTCATTTTTCCTGGATCAACCATCAACACTAATGGAAGCAGCAGACAAGGAATCAAATGATGTATTTCATTAGGCAAATCTGCTGCTAAAGACCTTCTTAAAGTGATGAAGAGTAAAGACATCGCTTAAGGACTAAGGTATGCCTGACCCAAGTCATGGTATTTTTAATAACCTCAACTGTATGCAAAAGTTGAACAATGAATAAAGAAGATCATAGAAGAATTGATGTTTTTGAGAGTTTGGGGATAATATTGAGAGTACCATGGGCTGCCAAAAGAACCAATAGATCTGTGTTGGATGAAGTGCAGCCAGAGTGCTCTTTGGAGACCAGGATGGCCAAACTTCGTCTCTCACACTTCAGATATATTGTCAGGAGGAACCAGTCACTGGAGAAGGATATTACGTTTGGTAAGGTGGAGGGTCAGAGAAAAAGAGGAAAACTCACAGCAAGATGGTTTGGCAAAGTGGCAGCATCAATGGGCTCAAGCATGGCAACAATTGTAAGGTTAGCTTAGGACTGGACAGTGTTTCATTCCGTTGTGCATAGGGTCGCGATGAGTTGGTACCAACTCAATGGCACCTAACAACAACAAAGGAGTCCTGGTGTAGTACTGTGAGTTAATGCACTGGACTTCAAAGCTGCATTGAACTACAAGGTCGGTGGATCAAGCTTACCAGCTGCACCTTGGAAACCCTATATAGGGTTGCTATAAGTTGGTACCAATTCAATGGCACTTAACAACAACAACAAGTTATACAGGGAGGTCCTGGTGTGGTGCTGTGGGTTAATGCACTGGACTGAAAAGCCAGGTTGAACTTCAAGTTTGGCTGTTCAAGCTCACCAGCCACTCCTCAGAAACCCTATACAGGGATGCTATGGGTAGGAACCAATTCGACGGCATTTAACAACAACAATTTATACAGTGGTTCCAGTTCACCAGCCACTCCTCAGAAGCATCATACAGAGTTGCTATGAGTCAGAATGGACTTGACGGCACTGAACAACAACAGTTATACAGCACCACCGCTAGTCTGTCAGTTTGTTGCACTGTGGTGGCTTGCATGTTGCTGTGAGGCTAGAAGATTTGCCACCAGTATTTTGAATGTTGGAAGGGTCAACCATGGTGAACTGGTTTCAACTGAGCTTTCAGACTAAGTCAGACTAGGAAGAATGAGAGAGGGACTGTTTCCAAAATATTAGCCATTGAAAACCCTATGAAGAGCAATGAAACAATGCCAGAGGGCACTTTAATATTGACTATTGAAACATGATGAATAGCACCAGAATATCGTCATGTATAGCACTGGCAGATGAGCTCCTCAGGTTGGAAGGCACTCAAAATAGGATTGGGGAAGAGCTGCCACCTCAAAGTAGAGCTGACTGTTCTGACGTGAATGGAGAAAGCTTTTAAGATCTGTATTTGCCAATGGGACACAATTCAAAATAAGAAGAAACAGCTGTAAACATTCATTAAAATTAGAACATGGAATGCATGAACTAAGAATTGAATGTTGGAAGTTGTCAAAAATGACAGGGAATGCATAAACATCAATATTCTAGGGATTATTTAGTTGAATGGACTGGTATTGGTCATTTTGAATCTGACAATCACATAGTTTACTATATCAAGACAAACTAAAGAGGTGTGGCATTATATTCTTCATCAAAAAGAACATTTCACGATCTATCTTAAAGTACAATACTTTCTGTGATAGGATAATATCCATACACCTACTAAGGAGCTCTAGTTGCATAATGGCTATGAGTCAGGCTACTAACCTCAAGGTTAGCAGTTCAAAACTACAAGCGGTTCCACAGGAGAAAGAGGCTTTCTGCTTCCATAAAGATTTACAGCCTCAGAAACCCTATACAGGGTCACTATGGGTTGGAACCGACTCAACAACACTTAACAACAACAACAAGGGATGCAGGTTAATACTACTACTGTTCAAATTTATACACCAACCACTAAAGCCAGTGATGATGAAATTGAAGAATTCTACCAAATTATTCAGTCTGAAGTTGTTCAAACATGTAATCAAAATGTATTGGTAATTACTGGCAATTGGAATGCAAATGTTGGAAACAAAGATGCAAACATTGGAATGCAAATGTTTGGAAAACAAAAATGTTGAATCAGTCATTGGAAAATATTGCCTTAGTGATAAAAACGATGCTGGAGATTGTATGATAGAAATTTGCAAGACAAATAACTTCTTCATTACAAATACCTCTTTCAAACCACATAAAAGATGATTATACATGTGGACTTCACCAAATGGAACACAGAAATCAAATTGACTACATCTGTGGAAAGATATGGTGGAAAATCTCCATATCGTCAGACAAAATAAGGCTACGGGCAGACTGTAGAACAGACCATCAATTGCTCATCTGTGAATTCAAGTTGAAGCTGAAGAAAATTAAAACAAGTCAATAAGAGCCATCATATGATCTTGAATATATCCCACCTGAGTTTAGAGAGCATCTCAAGACTAGATTTGGGAGGTGGGGCTTGATGGCAGTTAGGGTGGAGGTGAAGTGAAGTTTGCCATCAGCAATCCCACAGAATACCGGGCAAAGCAGATTCAGGGCAGAGCTCCAAAACTTGGAACCACATAGATAGGAATATTTAAAAAGTTTGAAGGTTTATAGCTAGTGGAACTTGTAGCAAAAGTAAATTGGATACTTCTGAAACTGCCAGGCTTGGTGGCCCAGAGCCTATAACTTTGTCAAGACCAAATGGCAAGAGCAAGCAGGGCAGGGGGGAGGCACACCACGTAAAAATGCCTCGGGAACCTCAGAGCAAAGGTGGACAATATACTTTGTCAGTTTTGCCAATATGAAATGAGAGGAGTCGCACAAGAATACCCAAAGTTGCAGATAGTACCCATTTGACCTAGCCTTGATCGCTTGAAAATCAGAACTCAACTAGAGGAAGATAAAAAATTTTTTGATAAATTGCTACAATTTGATGAACTTGACCTATACTCACGGAGGTAGTAACTCTAAATACCAACAGAGTGGGAAGGAATCTTCACATCAATGCTATCCACTCTGTATTACAGGGTAGATAGGGGTGGGCAACTTAGACTTGGCTACCTAAAATGAGGGGCAATAAAGGCACAAAGTGACTGGCTTACAAGGTTTCAAGGGGGAGCTTAGTTTAATAGTGTGTGGGGAAAGAAAGAGTCCCCACTGAATAGTTTTCATCTTACCTAGATAAGTCTGGTTAAAAGAAGTGGGGGATAAGATTCTTATAATTCAGTAATGAGGAATTGTTATCATAACTAATTGCGACTGTCACAATTGTAAAGGTAGAAGTTTTGTAACAAAAACAGGGGAGTGGCTAATCTTACAGTCCAGAAACAAAGGACCCTAGGATCATCAAGGGAGAAGAGCGCAAGCGGAATGAGAGACCTTATCCAAAGAAGCAGCGACACCAGAGATGGAGGCAGAGATGGGGACATGGAGAGAGTGAGCAGCTGAGGACTCTTGATTCATGAGAACTGAGGGACTAAGAGCTGGTGGCCAGGTGGTAGAGTTGCAAAATGTGCCCTTTGGTGGTATAAATTATTATATATGCATGAGTGTTAAATAAAAAATTTTTTAAAAAGCCAAAGTGAATAGAGAGAAACACTGGTAACTGATGGTACATAGAGGGGATTATAATCATTGTAATGAACCAAGGTGTATGAATTGTTGAATGTAAAACTGATGATCTGCTCTGTAAACTTTTACTAAATCCACAATAAAAACCTTAAATAAATGAAGAAAAAGAAGAAGGAAAGAATACACAGAGAAGTTGTACCAAGAAGTTCTTCAATCATTTCAATAGGTAGCAGATGATCAAGAGCCGATGGTACTAAAGGAAGAAGTCTAAGGTGGACTGAAGTCATTGGCAAAGAACGAGGCCCCAGGAATTGATGGAATACAAACTGAAATCTTTCAACAAACTAATATAGTACTGGAGGTGCTTTATTAGAAATTTGTAAGACAACTACCTGGAAAAATTATTGGAAGAAATTCATATGTGTGCCCATTCCAACGAGAGGTGACCCAATGTAACACAGAAACCATCAGGTAATATCATTAATACCACATATAAGTAAAATTTTGTTAAAGATAATTCAAATATGGCTGCAACAGTACATTGACAGGGAACTACCAGAAGTTCAAGATGGTTTCATTTGAGGACATAGAATGAGGGATATCATTGTTGACATCAGATGGATCTTAGCTGAAAGCATGTACCAGAAAAATGGTGGTTGTTGTTGTTGTTAAGTGCCGTTGAGTCAATTCTGATCCATAGAGAACCTGTATAGGGTTTCCTAGGAGCATCTGGTGAGCTTGAACCACCAACCTTGTGGTTTAACCTGACTTTAACCCACAGCAAATTAACCCATAATGCCACAGCAGGACTCCAGAAAGGTGTTTCCCTATTCTTTATTGACTATGCAAAGGTTTTTGACTGCGTGGATCATGACAAACTGTCGACAACACTGCGGAGAATCCAGTATTACAGAACATTTCATTGTGTTTATGAGGAACCTATACATACACCCAGAGGCAATCATTAGAACAGAAAAAAGAATGGTTGAAAATTAGGTAATGTGTGCACCAGCATTGTATTTCTTCATGATCCTTATTCAATCTCTATGTTAAAACAAATAATTAGAGAAACTAGATTATATGAAGAACTGTGGCATCAGGTTTGGAGAAAGACTCATTTACCAACCTGTGATATGCAGATGATACATCTTGCTTGCTGAAAGCAAAGAGGACTTAAAATATGTACTGATAAAGATCAAACATCACAGACTGTGATATGTTTACACCTCAGTATAAATAAAACAAAAATCCTTACCACTGCACTAAAACATGACATGATAAATGGAGAAAAGATTGAAGTTGTCAAAGACTTCATTTTGCTTGGATCCACCATTAACACTCACGGAAACAGCAGTCAACAAATCAAATGACATATTGGAGTTGGCAAATCTTCTGCACAAGACACCTTTAGAGTGTTGAAGAGCAATGATGTCAGTTTGATAACTAAAGTGCCCCTGACCATAACCATGATATTTTCAAAGCCTCATATTCATGTGGAAGTTAGATGATGAATAAGGAAGATTATAGAAGAATTGATGCATTTGAGTTATGGTGTTGGAGAAGAATTTTAAAGGTGCCATGGACTGCCAGAAGAACAAACAAATCTTTGTTGGAATGCTCCTTTGAAGCCAAGATGACCAGACTTCCTCTCTCATATGTCAGACATACTATTAGGAGGTTCCAGTCCCATAACAACCCGTATGAGAAGTGGTTTCTGAGAAGTGGTTGGTGAGTTTGAACTGCTAACCTTGTTGTCGAGTGCTTATCCTTCAGCACCACACCAGGAGTGAGAAAGCCTCATATTCCTCACACACAGCAACTGGTGGACTCGAACTGCTGAACTCATGGTTAACAATCTGGTGCTTATCCCACAAATCCACTGAGATCCCCCAAAGGTTACTTACTCGATGTTATTATAAAGGTGTTGCAATACCCATCATTAGACTAACAGTGCTTTGAAAATACTGCATACCATATAGTAGGAGTTCAACGAATGACTGAATGTAAATAATACATCCATGCAAGACTTCTTGAACTAACTCTTTCTGAACAGGAAATGATTCCTATTTCTGTGATGGCTTAGAATTAAGAAAAATCAGTGGCAGTGTGATGCATGAAGATAAAACTGCTTAGAAATGTTAGTTGTTGCTGCTAAGTGCCATCTAGTCAGTGCTAACCCATAACAACCCTGTACTGGGTTTCCAAGGAGCAAATGGTGGGTTTAAACCTCCAACCTTTTGGCTAGCAGTCTAGTGCTGATCATATAGGTTGCTGTTGATGAGTGCTGTCCAGTCAGTTCCGACCCATAGCAACCCTGTTTAGGGTTTCCAAGGAGTGGCTGGTGAACTTGAACTGCCAACCATGCAGTTCAAGCTGACTTTGCAGTCCAGCACATTACCCCACAGCACTACACCAGGACTCCTGATCCTATATAGGGCAGCAATAAATGAGCTTTTTGTGAAGGAAGGGGAAAGCAGTACCGTAGAGAGTGGTTCTTATTAAAATTTGCACCAATGACCTTGGAAAGGGTGAGCATAGTAAAATCTTAAAGTCTAGAAATGAAATTCAGGTATTCTTGCCATGGGATTTCAAGTTAACCTGGTAAGTGGCAGACAGATCCCTGAGGCTATATGAGTAGGCATAAAAATTTCAGATAAGCTTGAATGTAGGCAACTTTTATGCAATTTTTTTGAAAATAATTCAAATTGTATAAGAGATTAGGCCCTGTGTTCCATTATATCCTGATGAAGAAACTTAGACAGCATCATCAGACAAGGAATATTAAATGGATCTTGAAATAAGATCAGTGGACTGCTACAGAACAAAGCCACACAAAATACTGAAAGTGATCAAGAAGAGAACTGAAAGTCAAATGTAATAAATAAATGATTGTGTTTCCTTTTCTGATATGATACATGGAATTCTAGTTGCTACCCTAAAACTAACTGTGAAGTAACCACTGAGAATCTACTTTGAGCTCAATTATTATTAATATCTGTTAATACATAAAACACAATAAAAATATGGTACCTACCTCCAAAATTTCTTATTCAACACCTTAATTCAAATGCATCAAATCATTCTGTTGCGCATAGGGTGACTTGATGACATCTAATAACAACAACAAAACCTCCAACTAGCATACTCTAGTTACAAAGAAAAGAAAGTATGTACAAAAGAGCAAGACAATATGATGAATTATTAAATAAACTTAAAAGAAATTACAAGCTATGCATTTAGTCTTTGGATTATTTAGGTAGAGAACTTGGCTAAGATTTGTAATTATGAAAAATGAGCACACTAGGGTGGACCCAAAACCTTTTTATTATTATTATTATTTAGTAAACATTTCAAAGGAGCTCTGGTAGAATAGTGGTTACAAATCGGGCTACAAACCTCAAGGTCAGCAGTTCGAAACTACCAGCTGTTCTGCGGGAGAAAGATGAGGTTTTCTTCTCCTGTAAAGATTTACAGCCTTCGAAACCCTGTACAGGGCCGCTATGAGTCAGAACTGACTCCACGGCATATAACAACAACAACAACAAACATTTTCATGGCATCTTTTTTTTTTTTTTTTTTTTTTTTTTTTGTGAATTCAGTGGTAGTTTACATGGGAGAACATCGGTTTTACACTCCTCATTTCATTGCAAAGATTACAATCTCCTCCATGCATAATCATTCAACAGTATTTTCTTCCATTCTCTACTTTTTTTTTTTTTTTTTGGTGGGGGGCATGTGCACAGAAACACTCAGGAATATATAATCATTTAAACAACCAAAGAGCACGTTCTGCAAGCCTGTCTCTGGGCTCCAGCATACAGCTTTTCTCTTTCCATGAGTCTTGAGTCCTCAGTTACTCTCTCTCTCCATGTCATCATCTCTGCCTCCATTTCGGGTGTCGCTGCTTCTCTGGATAGGGCCAGTAGTTCAAACCCACTAACCACGCCTCGGAAATCCTCTACAGGTCACCATGAGTGGGAACCAACTCAACAGCACCTAACAATAGCAACAACATCTTTAAATGGTACAAAGAGTTGACATGCTCAACTGCTAACTGAAAGGTTGGAGATTTGAGTCCACCAAGGGGTACCTTAGAAAAAAGACTTGGTAATCTTCTTCCAGAAATCACCCACTGAAAACCCTATGGAGTAGTTCTACTCTGACACAGGATTACTATGAGTCAGAATAGACTTCATGGAAATTGGTACTGGTATGGTGGTGGTGGTTATGTACCAACTCAGAGTGACTCTGTATAGGGCTTCTAAGGTTGTAAATCTTTAAGGGAATAGAAAGCCTCATCTCTCTACCATGGTACTGCTGGTTGTTTCAAAACGCTGGCCTTGAGATTAGCAGCCTGACTCATAACCACTACGCTACCAGAGCCCCTTGGTACTGGTATATAAATATATGGAGCTCTGGTAGTGTAGTGGTTACGCATCGGGCTGCAAACCGCAAGGTCAGCAGTTTGAAACTACCAGCTGCTCCGTGGGAGAAAGATGAGGCTTTCTTCTCCCGTAAAGATTTACATCCTCGGAAACCCTGTACAGGGTCGCTATGAGTCGGAAGCGTCTCCACGGCACATAACAACAACATATATATATATAGCGACCCTATACAGGGTTTCCGAGGAGCAACTGGTGAGCTTGAGCTGCCGACCTTGCAGTTCAAACGGCTTTGCAGTCTGGCGCATTAACCCACAGCGCCACACCAAGACTCCTATATAAAACTAGAATTAACTAATTTAAAGTTGCTTTTATATAAAATATGATTAAATTTTTTAATGTGGTATTATTTCTGTTGTTGTTATGTGCCGTGGAGTCAGTTCCGACCCATAGCGACCCTGTACAGGGTTTCCAAGGCTGTAAATCTTTACGGGAGCAGAATGCCTCATCTTTCTCCTCCGGAACAGCTGGTAGTTCCGAACTACTGACCTTCCGGTTCGCAGCCCGATTCATAACCACTATGCTATCAGAGCTCCTTATTTCTTGTAGAGAAGCTGATAAAATCCTAGGTTTTTAGACCATGACACCATGGTTCAATTTAGGCCAAATATGTTTCAGCAGTCAGGAAAGAGTATCATGTGTGTGTGTGTAAAGTTAAAAAAAAAAAAAGGCTAAGATGTAAGAAATTAATGGTTGAATTTACCATTTAAGGATTTAAATCTCGAACTTGATGCCATGAGCACAAAGTCACCAAAGAACAGCGAAATCTGCTCTAATTTTATTTGCTGATTTCCTTTTGAACTGGCTGTTGAACACTTTGATATTGTGTAAGGACTGCTTTCAATATTTTATTTTAAAAACTCAGGCATTTGTTGAGTTTGGGTAATTAACGGAACATAAGCTTAAAGTTCTGATAGTCAAGAAGGCCAAATTGTAAATACGAGTGGTTTTACTAGCTAAGCATTGAAAAAAAGATGATGGCATTCCAAAGATGACATGTTCAACTTAGAAGAGAAGTTGTCGGAGTCTAGTTTAAGGTTATATAAGGTCTTGCTGAAACAAAGTGGAAAAATAAGGCCGAGGATAAGAGAAAATGTAACAGAGAGATTAATAAAATACCGGAAGCTTCTACAAAGATCCATTTTTCATAGCATCCTTCTGCCCTGCCTGGACTATTTGTGTCCTTTTTCCTATATTTGAAACAGCCAATCCATCTTCCGTATTTCACTCTAGGGCTCTAAACCAGCCCAGAGACCTAACCTGACTTACCTGCCGCTAACAAAGTCAGTTCCACCAAATCTACCCTACAGAGAGGACAATTTTACAGTCATTTACAAGGGAATAGCGTGATATTGTTAGCACAAGTACCATATAAGCAAAAGTAATGGTGTGAGTGTTGTAAAGCATCCATGAGGGAATTAGCTGTTTTCAACCATGGAACTAATGTGAATCATTGCTAATAGCTGCTTATTTATCAACAGCATAAAACGATAATTTGACTAAGCTAATGAAGTAATTTCAGTTTTTAACTGAATGTTACTTATTAATTGAATGTTACTGAAAAAAATTCAGAGAGGGAAACTATATGAATAAGTGAGTAAAGTCAGCTTCCACTCTAGTTTATTAATATTTTCTTGCATAAATTTAGGGATCTCTAACTGCTTAAGAAGATTCCTATGAAGAGAAAAATAGGATTCAATCTTTTTGTAAGAACAAGATAGGACAGTTTGATCAAGAGGTGGTAGATGTAGACTTTCCTTTGGCTCTTCTTTCCATTTCATTGTTGGTGAGAAAACATTAAAGGCTGGGAAACCATATAGGCACTGTAGATAGCCAGACCTGATACTAAATTCCAACACTTTCTAGGGGCATGACCATAAATTTATTGTTATCTTTCGAAGACTTAATTTTTACCTTCTCTAAAATGGATAACAATATCTAGTTTAGAGGTAAAGTCATTTGTTATATATTAATTTGCTACTTGTAAACATCAAAAAGTTTTAAGAATTTACATTTTTTTAAAAATATCTCATAAAGTCTCTTATGTAGAACTAACCTTCCTTTTTTGGGTAGTAAGTCACTTAATATTGTGGCAGACTTTTTAGTGAATTTTTATTATTATAATAATATTATTTTAGGATTAGAAGATAGTCCTGCTTAGTTTTTCATTGTTGTTGTATTCTTTAAATATTTTATTGTATTTTCATTAAAGATTAACACAGCAGTTTAAAAGTTTGCATTTGACAAACCTTTTTTTTTAATATTCAACAATTCTTACACAAGTTTTTCAGTGCCATTGGCTACATTCTTCACAATGCATGACCATTCTCATTATTTCCATTCTGATTGTTGTATTTCCATTCATCTAGTTTCTCTGAAGGATGCAGAAAGCATCAAAAGAAGATGGAAGGAATACACAGAGTCACTGTATCAAAAAGAAATGGTCGCTGTTCAACTATTTCAAGAGGTAGCATCTGATCAAGAGCCAATGATCCTGAAGGAAGAAGTCTAAGGTGCATTGATGGCACTGGCAAAGAACATAGCACCAGGAATAGGTGAAATACAAAGTGAAAGCTTTCAACCAATTGATGAGGCACTGGAGGCACTCGCTCATCTATGCCATGAAATTTGGAAGGTAACTACCTCACCACTGACTGAAGAGATGTGTATTTGTGCCCATTACAAAGACAGATGACCCAAAAGAATGTGGAAATCATCAGACAATATCATTGACATTTCATACAAGTTAAGTTTCACTAAAGACAATACAAAAACGGCTGCAACCTAGAACTTCCAGTGGTTCAAACTAGATTTAGAAGAGGACTTGGACCAAGGGATATCATTGCTGATGTCAACTGGATCTTGGCTGAAAGCAGAGAATACCAGAAAGATCTTTACCTGTGCTTTATTAATTATGCAAAAGCTTTTGACTATGTGGATCATGACAAGCTATGGACAACATTGCAAAGAATGAGTATCCTGGAACACTTAACTGTACTCATGAGGAACCTGTACACAGCCAAGAAGTAGTTGTTCAAACAGAATAAGGGAAGACCAAATGGTTTTAAATTAGGGATGGTATGTGCTAGGGTTATATTCTTTCACCATACTTATTCAATCTGTGTGCTGAGCAAATAACCTGAGAAGCTGGATTCTATGAAGAAAAATATGGCATCGGGATTGGAGGAAGACACATGAACAACCTGCAATATGCAGATGATACAACCTTGCTTACTGAAAGTGAAGAGGGCTTAAAATACTTACGGATGAAGATCAAAGACTACAGCCTTCCGTACTTGTTGCATCTCACTGTAAAGAAAACAAAATTTCTCACCTCTGAACTAATAAACAATAATAAATTAATTAATAACTAATAAATACAAATTAAGACTAAAAATAAATGGAGAAAAGAATGAAGTTGTCAAAGACATCATTTTGCTTGGATCAACTATCAACACTCATGGAAGTAGGAGTCAGGAAATCAAACAATGTATTGCATTAGGCAAATCTGCTGCACAAGACTGCTTTAAAGTGTTCAAGAGCAAAGCTGTCAGTATGAGAACTAAGGTGAGCCTGACCTAAGCCATGATATTTTCAAAAACCTCATATGCATGCGAAAGTTGGACAGTGAATAAAGAAGACTGTAGAAGAATTCATGCATTTAAACTAAGTGTTGGAAGAGATTATTAAAAGCACACAGACTGCCAAGAGACCAAACTAGTCTGTGTTGGAGGAAATATAACCAGAATGCTCCCTGGAAGCCAAGATGGCCAGACTTCATGTCTCATATTTTGGACATATTGTCAGGAGAGATCAGTTTCTGGAGAAGGATATCATGCTTGGTAAAGTGTCAGAGAAAAAAAGGAAGAACCCCAACAAGATGAATTGGCACAGTGGCAACAGCAATGGGTTCAGGTTTAGCAACGATTGTGAGGTTGGCCCAGGACTGGGCAGTGTTCCGTTCTGTTGTGGATAGGGTTTCTATGAGTTGATACAGCTTCAATGGCACCTAACGGCAACAACAGTTTCCCTAACTCCTTACACTTGCTTTAAATAAATTGCTGACCATTTGGTCTCACACAGGTGACTTTTTAAAATGATTACCACTTTTACAGATGATATTATTTTTTAGCCAATTTGTTATTTAGCTACAAGGTGACCACAGAGGTTAGTTTTATTTAGTTCAAGGTTTGAAGAAATGCTCAGGGTAAGAGTCCCTCAGTGCAGGAGGTCTGAATTGTTTATTTGTTTATTTATTTTCAGGAATCTGAGGTTTTGTTCCACATATTTTCTTTCAGTCTATCAGATCTCACTTATTACAGCACTGATTAGAACGATCTTAGCAGTAACGGGGCATTATCTAGTTCTTTAGGCTACATGGTAGATGAGGTAGCCCTATTTTCTTTTAAATTTCAATCCCATATTTGAATCAAAGTTCCCCTCCTCCCTGCATCCAGGATAAGACAGACTGTGACATGCAGAGTTGAGTGGAGACAGGGTCTGCTCTTCACCTGCCCCACCCACCCATCCTTCTATAACTTTCCCCCGTCTCTGTGCCAAAGTCTTTGTAGTTTGGTGATAGTGAAAGAAAGAGGGAAACTAAATGTCTCCTTCTTAGCTGAACAAAATTACATTCCTCTCCTTGGCTGTAAGAGCTGTTCGTGTTTACTTATGACCTTGTTGGGATGGAAATATCTCTACAATGCCCCAGTGATGAGAAACTCATTCCCTGTCATATCACAGTCCTCACAATTGTGTTCTACCCAGCCCCCACATGCAGTGTCAAGACTGTGGCATCCAATCTCATCTCCTCTCCTTGACCAATTCTCTCACCTGGGTGCTCATGAAACATTCATTTAATCAAGGGTTATTCTGAGTTTCTACTGCATTAGAGTTTGAATTCTAAAGCACTTGATTTACAGTCTACTGTAGGAGCCTTAACGCCATTTTGAGTCTTGACATAAGTTCAGATACTGTTTGAGTTATTTATGCTACCTCCCCAATGCTTGCTGACAATGAGTCTATGTTTAGACAAGCCTGGAACAAACCCGGGGGGGGGGGGGTTTGCCTTCAGAAAGCGAAATCAGAGTGATCTAGGTTGAAACACATGTTTTATTATCTACATGGCTAAAGTGGACAGGTGTGCCTTACAAAGGTGCTTGCTCTCTGGCCCCCTAATATTCTCCCCTCACTCCCATCCCCATCCCAAAGTCTAAATATTCAGAGACTCATTTTATAAAAAGATGAGTCTGTAGAAAGATTCAGTTAATACAATTTAGCCTTACATGCATCAAGCTTTGATAGTGGAGACAGACACAGGTCTGGGTTCTGTCCACTATGTGCCTCAATTTGGAGGAAGGGAGCACACCCAGGACACAAGCTCCACAAACCAAGTAGTTCTAAAAGAGAAGCCAGACACCTCTTCCAGTATCACTCATCATGGAAATTGCTGCCTCTCTTTCCTAAAAGAAATTAGAATCAGAAACCAGAGGACTCCTCCCATTCTTAGTGGAAGTTTCCTCCCTCTGTGGAAAAGTTGAGAGTGTGGGAAGAGAGATAAAGGGAGCTAAGTGCAGTTCAGTCACACCCAAGGAAAACCTTAAAGGTCAATAGTAAGTTCTTCTTTATGAATGCTAAAGCCAAATTGACTTTTTTTCATTTAATGGCAGTGGAGTGGGGCTGGCTAGCTTCCCAAATACACCTTCATAAAAAGATACTGAATGAATGACAACATTGCTCCATCCTCTCCCCTTCTCTCACCCCCCATTTTTCATAGCGATAGTTAGAATTCATTTATGGACATTCAACCAACATCTTATAATTATGAGTAAAGGAATTTAGCAATGAAATCACTTCCCCTAACAATAATATTTCCACTGCAATTTCCAACCCCCAAATTAAAATCTTTTGAAAAGATGTAAATTAAAATGTTGGTTAAAATACATCTTTAATGAAAGTTTACAATGCCCTCAGACACCTTCCTGGGATACCTCCATATAAATGCAAAGGTTTCTCAATGCTAATTTAGTCAGTGAATATATTATTTTTCGTTGCTGATTCAAACAGAGAATGTAGTTCTTGGGATCAGAAACCACTTACACTATACAGAAACAACCTTAAAGCTGGCTCTTGGTGCCTGTGTCTGACACACTAAAGAGAAAACAAAGCTACTTATAATACATCAAAATGGCTGTTCAACCACAGAAGCACCCTCCTGGCTAAAGCACTAACCATTCTGAGGTGAAAGTAAAATGAGAAATAGGTGTTTGCTTAAAAACATTCCACTGGAAACTCCTGACATTCCTAAAGGTGCAGTACATAGAAATGAAGAGTTTTGAATGACCTTAGAGATAGATTATCTGGTGATGAGAGAAGGGAGTAGTTCTATTAAGAATCATTGCATGGAAGGGTGAATGGAACTGAGCACAGCATGATATATACACGAAGGGCATCATTACAAAAGAAAGAATTGAAAAAAGAATCCCAAATCCTAATTTCTAAAATTAGAAAATACAGGTCCAAAGCAGTTAAATGGCTGCTTTAAGTCTCATTAGAAGCTAGCCAAAGTCAGGACTAGCTTCATTCTCCAGTGATTTAGGCTCGTGTTCTTTCTTCATGGCTAACCTACACTGAATATACTGCCTTCTATCCTTGCATGTTTTGGTAACATTTTTGTTCCAAATTATAAAGGTGTGACTAAGTTTATTTTGATTGAAGATTGTACATAAGCTCCTCACATTATCAAAAGACATACTTTTTGTTAGGAAGAGAGAATTTCTCTAGATATGTGCCCATTCCAATGAAATGGCAGTATCTGTGTGTGTGTCTTTACTGCTCCTAATTAAATCATTTCCGTGGCACTTCCAACATCTTGTCTTTTGAGAAGCAGGGTTTTAATTGTATCTGGGTTCTCCATCAGTGCATTTCTCATGTGAGGAAGATAGCAGACTCTCAGCACAGCTGAGATTTACAGCAGGGAGTTTGCCAGGAAACAAATGTATGGTTAGTCTCTAGTGGAATCTGACATTTTAGTTTCCTGAAAATTTTCTTTATACTTTTATCTACAAATTGATTATGTTTATAAAAAGATGCAACCAAGAAAACTTCAAAACTTTTACACTTGAAATAGAAAGATGGCTTATAATTTGTGATTTAAAATAAGGATTATGGTTACCTTCTAGTCAAATAAAGAAGATATATTAGGCCATATCCAGTTGAAGATTATAGTTATCTTTTTAAATAAAACATTACTGTTTGTTTAAACAACAATTAAATACATTTAAAAATACGTAAAAGACACTCAAAACCTTGCCTTCCTTCTGGTACTGTATCTGACAATATTCTGGTGCTATTCATAATATTTTCATCCTCAGGCACTATATTTGATAATGTTACTCTGCTATTTATAAGGTTTTCAATGACTAAGCATTTAAAATAGTCTGCCTCTCCTTCTTCCTAGTCTGTCTTAGCCTGGACACTCTACTGAAATCTGTCCACCATGGATGACCCTGCTAGTATTTAAAATACCAGTGGCATAGCTTCCAGCATCATAGCAACACGCAAGCCTATATACTACAGCAAACTGATGGACAGTGGTAGAAGAACTCCAATCGTTGTTTGGTTATGTGCCATGGAGTCAGTTCTAACTCATAGCATCCCTGTACAGGATTTCTGAGGCACTAAATCTTTATAGGAGCAGTTGGTAGATGCAAACTGCTGACCTTTCAGTTAGCAGCTCAATTCGTAACTCATTACGCTATCAGAGCTCCTTAGAAGAACTCCATATTACCCTCCTAAGTTCATAGTACCATACTAGTGTAACTATTATGATGTAGCTGCTACTATGGTTTGTATAGCACTTGATCATTTATGAAGTGATTCCATACATATCAGCTTATTTAATATCTTCAGCAGCTTCCATGTATAGGAACAATAGATATTCAGTACAAATACTGAATAGAGAAGGAGAATGAGATGTGGGAAGATCCCATGACTTTTCCCTAATCACAAAAGTGATAGGTGATAAATTCTCACTTCATACCCTTAAACATCAAACTTTCTGTTCATCTTCTACAAATGACCTTAGAACTTTAGTATTTTAGCAGAAAAAAAATTGTAAAGGAGGGATAGCTTCTCAAAACCATGCAGTGCCATTCAGATTTCTCTTCTGTGATCTATTCTGGACAAATGAAATCACACCATAGGAGAGGATCAGAAACAATCATTCACTTTTCATGTAAGAGTTCTCTCTTGGACAACATATAATCAACACTGGCAATGAAAGTTTTATAATAGTCTCTTCTGTTATATTGATGACTAGACCTGCAAGATTGAAGCATCAGACAAACTTTATAGGAGATTATGTGGATCAATCCAAAATGGAAAACAGGAGCGATGCTTATACATAAAAGTCTACATATGAAGTGTTTGCAGCTGATAACTTCCACTCTCAAAAGAGAAGCAGAGCATTAGTTACCATCACATTTAGAATCGCTCCACACCACCACCACCACCAAAAAAAAAAAAAAAATGCATTCAAATGCCAGGAAAATGACATTTTGTTTTTATAATTCTTTCCAGGGACTATTCTGTGACAAAACTTATTATAAACTGAAATTTGAGCATGGAAATTGTTATAACAAATTAGGAATTACATGGTGAATAATGGGAATTCCAAAACACTTCATTGTACTCATGTGGAACCTAGAGTACAAATAGACCATGAGGCAGTCATTTAAACAGAAAAAGGATTTGAAATCAGGAAAGGTGTGCACCACAGTTGTATCCTTCCACCATACTACTTCAATCTATATGCTGAACAAATAATTTGAGAAGCTAGACTCTATGAAAAAAGAACACAGCAATAAGAACACTTAACAACAGCAACAACGTATGCATGTGAAAGTTGGACAAATGAATAAGGAAGATCAAAAAAGAATTGAAACCTTTTAATTATGTTGTTCGTGAAGAATAGTGAATATACCATTGATTTTCAGGAGAATCAACAAATCTGTCTGAGAAGAAGTATAGCCAGACTGCTCCTTGGAAGTAGTATGGTGAGACTACCTCTAAAGTACTTGGACAATGTCTCAGGCTGTCTTCTCTAGAAAGCAAAATCAGTGAAACTTATATGTGTATATATAAAGAAAATGCTAGATCACAAAAATGGCTTACAATTGTGCAGTCCCTAGTCCTCAGCAGAAAAGAGAGCAAGATTTTCCTATATATCCATTTTATTGTGAGCAGACCACGCCCCCAAGGAAACATGCTTTCAATTGATTGCCTGCTCATAGCCAATCATCACAGAGTTAACACAGAGTTTCACCATGAGGATAACCACATCTCAACTGTCAAACCACTAGGAATCCTGGCCCAGTCAAGTTGACATAAAATTTAAACTATCACAGTCCATCCCTTTTCAACTTGGCACATATAGATCATATGCACAATCTTTAAATAAAGAAAACTGTAAAGTCATACTTGTGCTCAATATGATATAACTAAAACATGTACACCTGGAAACACACTGAACCCATTCACATCTCATATTTCACAAATTAACGAAGAAAAAAATATTTGATGCACACATACAAAACAAAACAAATACATATATATTCATAACAATTACAGCCCCCATTTCTTCAACTGATCACGTAACTGGAACTGGTATTTATACCTTCTTCAACTGCCCATTCTGTATTTCCTTTGCCCTTAGCAAGCACCTCAGCTAGTTGTGGTTTCTTTGTCTAGAGGTGTGACCTAAACTTTCATTCCTGAAGGATCTAAGCTATTAGTCTTCATGTTGGAATTGGGCTACTGTAGTTTACCATTGATTTTAATCACAGGGCATGGGAGTACTAAAAGACATCCTAAAGAATCTCCTGGATTCCACACATATTCTTCTTTACCTCCATATGTAATGTCAATCCCATTTCCCCTTGGTAATGAGGATCAATTATACCACAAAATACAGTAACTCCCTTCTTTGCCTACTGATCCAGAGGCATGAACAATCTACAATGTCAAGGGGCATCTTAACTTCTCGTTCAATGGAATCAGTACTGTGTTTCCAAATGGGAGTAATCTTCCCTTTAAAACTAGAATGTCCAGACCCAAAGAGCATAGTGTTACTAGGACAGGAAGCAAAAATCTTTCAAATGGCCACTAAGAGTAATATTTCTCTTTATAAATATACATATACAAGTTTCACTAGTTTTGCTTCTCTAGAAAAGCCAGCCTAAGACAGACATGTTATCTGGAAGGATCAATCCCTGGAGAAGGACATTATGTTTGGTAGAGAGTCAATAAGATAGATTGGAACAGTGGAGTGGGTGTTACAATGGGCTCAAACATAGAAATTACTGGAGGATGCCACAGGACCAGGCAGTATTTCCTTCTGTTTTGCATAGGGTCACCATGGTTAGCATTGACTCAACAGCCTCTAACAACAATTTGCTGTTCATTTCACTATGTGATAAAGAAAGCTTTAATACCCTAGAAAGGATCTGAAGTTCAGTCCAGGCCTCTGCACTGCTATGTGCCAACTGGCAGTGGTGGTATTTATGCATCACCAAGTCGGTTCTGACTCATAGCAACCCTGTATAGGGTTTCTGAGAAATAGTTGCTGTGTTTAAGCTGCTGGTCTTGCAGTTAGCAGTCCAGTGTTTATCCTATAGTGCCACACCATGACTCCCTGAGACTAAGTGTTGGTTCTATCACTTATAAACTATATGATGTTAAATATGTTACTTCAGTGTATGTTAATTTCCTCATCTGTGGTGTGGCAATAATAGTAATTACTTCACAGGCAGTTGTTTTAAGTGACATAAATAGCAAAGTACCTGATACCTAGTCAGTTTCCAATAAGAGACACAATTTTATTTATATTTATTGGATATTATTTTTATGCAGTAGAAGGACTAGCTAAATAAATGCTTGCTCCTTAATTTAAGTTTCTAATCACCAGAAAAGTAACTAATTTTATATGAGGTTTTCTTTACATTTGTGAGCATTGGCAGAAATAGTGTGCTTTGTGCATTTTGTGATCATTGTAGGATAAACACTGAACTGCTAACCCACCAGTCACTCCTTGGAAACTTTATATAGTGTCGCTATGAGTCTGAATCAACTGGATGGCATTTAACAACAATATAATACAACTACCATTCATCTCACCCCTCGTCTGTCAGTGTGTCCTATTGTGGTGGTTTGTGAGTTGCTGTGATTCTGAAAGCTATGCCACCCATATTTTAAATACCAGCAGGGTCACCCATGGTGGACAGGTTTCAGATGAGCTTCCAGATGAGACAGACTAAGAAGAAGGAGTGATGAACTACTTCCAAATATTTAGTCACTGAAAACCCTATGAATAGCAGAGAAACATTGTCAGATATAGTGCTGGAAAATGAGCCCCTCAGGTTAGAAGGCACTCAAAATGCGACTGGGAAAGAGATGCCTCCTCAAAGTAGAGTTGATTGTGATAATGTGAATGGAGTAAAGCCCATGGGAGTAAAGCCCTCAGGACTTTCATTTGCAGATGGAGCACAACTCAAAATGAAGAGAAACAGCTGTAAACATCCATTGAAAAATGGAACATGGAATATCTGAAGTATGAATCTAGGAAAATTGGAAGTTGTCAAAAATGAAATGGAATGAATAAACATCAATATCTTAGGCATCAGTGAGATGAAATGGACTGGTATTGGCCATTTAGAATCTGATGACCACATGGTTTACTATGCCAAAAATGACAAATTGAAGAGGAATAGTGTTGCATTCATTCTCAAAAAGAACATATCCAGATCAGTAATGAGGTACAATGCTGTCTGTAATAGGATAATATCCATGCAGCTACAGGGAAGCCCAGTTAATAACCACTATTATTCAAATTTATGCACCAACCACTAAAGCCAGTGAGGATGAAATAGAAGAACTCTACCAACTTCTTCAATCTGAAATTGATCAAACATGCAATCAATATGATCATTAATCATTACTGATGATTGGAATGCACAGGTTGGGAGCAAAGAGGAAGAAGCATCAATATATGGAAAATATGGCCTTGATGATAGAAATTATGCTGGAGAACGCATGATAGAATTCTGCAAAACCAATGATTTGTTCATTTCAAATACCTTCTTTAGACAGCAAAGAGAAAACTATACACATGGACCTCAGCAGATGGAATAAACAGAAATCAAATTGACTACATCTGTGGAAAGAGATGATGGAAAAGCTCCATATCTTCAGATAAAACAAGGCCAGAGGCAGAGTGTGGAACATCATTTACTCATATGCAAATTTAAACTGAAGCTGAAGAAAATGAAAACAAGTCCATGAGAGCCAAAATATGACCTTGAATATATCCCACCTGAATTTAGGGACCATCTGAAGAACAGATTGGATACATTAAACACTAAAGACCAAAGACCAGAAGAGTTGTGGGATGACATCAAGAACATCAAACATGAAGAAAGCAAAAAGTCATTAAGAAGATAAGAAAGAAAGAGTAGGTCAAAATGGATGTCAGAATAGACATTTAAACTTGCTCTTCAACATACAGATGCTAAAGCAAATGGAAGCAATGAGGAGGTCCAAGAGCTGAACAGAAAATGTCAAAGATCAGTTCTAGA
Organism: Chrysochloris asiatica; assembly: GCF_000296735.1. Taxonomy (NCBI): domain Eukaryota; kingdom Metazoa; phylum Chordata; class Mammalia; order Afrosoricida; family Chrysochloridae; genus Chrysochloris; species Chrysochloris asiatica. The sequence goes on along the minus strand of NW_006408532.1, from coordinate 31,776,452 downwards.
AGATAAAGCCAAACATTACAACAACGTGTGCAAAGATCTGGAATCAGAAACCCAAAAAGGAAGAACATGCTCAGCATTTCTCAAATTTGGGGGACTGAAGAAAAAATTCAAGCCTTGACTTTCATTATTCAAAGATTCTCTGGGCAAACTATTGAATGATTCAGAAAGCACCAAGAGAAGATGGAAGCAATACACAGAGTCACTGTACCAAAAGGAAATGGTTCATGTTCAACAGTTTCAAGAGGTAGCTTATGATCAAGAGCCAATGATAATGAAGAAGGAAGTCCAAGGTGCATTGAAGGAATTGGCAAAAGAACAAGGCATCAGGAGTTGATGGAATAAAAATTGAAATCTTTCATGAAAGTGAGGTGGTACTAGAAGCACTCATTCATCTCTGCCAAGAAGTTTGGAAGACAACTGTCTGGCCAACTGATTGAAAGAGATCCGTATCTGTGCCCATTCCAAAGAGAGGTGAACCAATGGAATGCGGAAATCACCGGACAATCTCTTTGATATCCCATGTGAGTACAGTTTTACTAAAAGTAATACAGAAACGGCTGCAAGCATACATTGACAGAGAACCTTCAGAGGTTCAAGCTGGATTCAGAAGAGGATGTGGAATGAGGGATATCACTGATAATGTCTGATGGATCTTGGCTGAAAGCAGAGAATATCAG
>NW_006408532.1:31759936-31774993 GCF_000296735.1 Chrysochloris asiatica | reverse complement strand
CTTGGAGGCCAGGATGGCCAAACTTCGTCTCTCATACTTTGGACATATTTTCAGGAGGGACCAGTCACTGGAGAAGTATATCATGTTTGGTACGGTGGAGGGTCAGAGAAAAAGAGGAAGACCCCCCAGAGAAATGAATTGGCCAAGTAGCAACATCGATGGACTTAAGTGTGCCAACAGTAGTGAGGTTGGCCCAGGATTGGGCAGTGTTTCATTCTGCTGTGCATAAGATCGCTATGAGTCAGTACTGAGTTGATGGCACCTAACAACAACCATTTATCTGCCAAATTTTTATATTGTGGTTGCTTGTGTGTTACTATGATGTTGGAAGCTATGCCACCCATATTTCAAATACCCATGGTGAACATGTTTTAGCAGAGCTTCCAGACTAACACAAACTAGGGAGAAAGCCAGGTGTTCTCACTCTGAAAATTACCCAATGAAACCCATAGGAATCACCACAGAACATTAGCTGACTTACTTGTTTGGATGTGTCATCAGAAGGCATCAATCACTAGATGAAGACATCATATCTGGTGAAGTGCAAAAGGCCAACCTGGGGCTGGGGGGCTCTCAGTGAAATAGATGGGCACAACAGCAGGAAAGATGGACTCAAACATGCTGCCAAATGTGAGGATGGTGCCTGACTAAGCAAGGATTTGTTATTTTGTTATAGGGTTGTCATGAGTCAGTCAATTCAATGGCAGTTAACAACAGCAACAACATACAATAGAAGATAAAAATATTCTGAAAGATACGTATATTTCTTGAAATCAGGGAGCTACTCATAAGATTACATTGAATGTGTTATTGTCATTAAGTGCCATGCGTAGGTTCCGACTCATAGCGACTCTGTATGGGGTTTCAGTGGAGCAGCTGGTGGGTTTGAACCACCAAACTTGTGGTTAGCAGTCCAGTGCTTATTCTATAGCGCCACACCAGGAATCTACATTGAATGTAGCACATTAAATTTCTAGACAGGAAGTTAAGCTGACAAAACCAATTCTGAAACACAGCCAGGGCAGAGACAAATAAAACTAGGTAGAAAAATATTTTCAAACTGAAAATTGTTTAGAATATTGATTTGAAAAATAGACCCCTGGATAGGTGTTTCCGGTTGCTGTTAATTACTTGGAGCTAGCTATTACTCATAGTGATCCCTATGTGTGCGCAGTAGTACTGCTATATAGGGTTTCCAATGTCTGTTTTCCAAGGTATCACAGGCTGAGTTTGAACTGCCAGTCCTTCAGCTAGTAATCAAATGCTTAACCATTTGTGCTACCAGACCCATCATTCTGGTTAGGAGTCAAATTCTAAGTTTTTTTCAAGGACTAAGAATCTGAATATAAAGAAACTGACAATTACTTAGCTGCATGTTTTTCCTAGGTAATTGCATACTTTTTCATTTGTACCCTAAATACATATTTAATTATTTTGTGTCAAGACACTTTGAACTTTCTACTACAACCAGGAAATTAAAGCAATTCCCTCCTAAGTGTATACTTTGCAATTATAACATGTCACCAAGTCTAGAATTCGAGATCTTTATATTTTTCATAATTCTTGATAGAGAGAAAATTAAAGAATTTAGTAAACGAGTAAGCAAATAAATATTTTTAAAACAATCTGGGCACTAAAAATATCAGAGTACACTGAACTTATGTTCGGTCTTCTACACAGATGGCACACTAGTGAGAATTTATCAAAGTAACCAAGTTTCTGGATGAGAAATCTATAGCCACTGCTGTTAATTTTTGCTCACTTCTCATCGCTGAGTTACTGGGTATCATGAGATTTAGAAGATTTGTATATTTTTAATTAGAAACCAAGAGTTTCTCTATTTCCAGAGTTGTCTTTGCAAAAGGATCTGTCATCAAATTAGACAGTTTTTTTTTTTTTTTTTTACTGTAACGGCTTAGACTTGCATTTATTATAGAGACTTGTGATTTTTTTTTCCAGTGGCCCAGTTGATTAACCAACATTTTTAAGAGAAAACATTGTTTTCCTACAACCTGCTTCATAAGTCATGGCTTTTTAACCTCTTTATATTTCTCTCTTTATGCTTCTGTAACTCACATGTGAATTCTGAAAAATATGGAATTAAGAAGATGTAAAATTCTTCAGACTTAGTTTTACTTTATACACGAAATCCAACTAAAGCCCTGGTGTGGTGCTATAGGACAAACACATTTCTACTAACTACACTAACCACAAGGTCAGCAGTTCAAACCCACCAGACACTGTCAGAAACCCTATACAAAGTCACTATGAGTTGACTCCACAGCTCATGAACCGTCGTCTCCACAGCATTTAACTACCACCACCATGAGTCGTAATCCACTTGACAGCACACAACAGCAGCAACAAAAATATGTGTCACCTTAATAGCTAGAATTTGATGTACTTAATCTCATTGAATCATCACAACAACCCTGACACATGAAGGAAACTGAATGACCAGAAGGTCGAACCACGTGCTGAGGCCAATTTGATGGTAAGTGGCAGAGTCAATGAGGTGACTATAGCCTTGAAACTATCCTTTCATATCTCTCTCTTCTTTTAAAAGCTTTTATTATGAATTAAGTGATAGTTTACATTGCAGAAAATCAATTTTACACTCAACCAATTACACTTTGCTTCATTGTAATGATTACAATCCCTTCCATGCGCCATCAGCCAACAGTATTTGCCTCTATACTCTCCCATTTCTCCCTTGAATATACACAAAAAGGGCACAGGAATATACAACTGTTTAAACAAACAAAGGGCATGTTTTTCAAGCCTGCCTCCTGGCCAACACCAAGCATTTCTCTTTCCATGAGTCTAGAGTTCTCAGTTGCTCTGTTTCTCCATGCCATCACCTCTGCCTCCATCTCTGGTGTCACTGCTTCTCTGGTTAGGATCCCACATTCCATTGCTACTCATCCCTCTCAGTGGTTCTAGAGTTCCCTGTTCCTAGAATGCAAGATTAACTACTCCCCACTTTTTGTTACACAACTTCACCTTTACAGTTGTTACCATTGCAATTAATCATGAAAGCAATTACTAACTTGTTGTTAGGTGCCATCGAGTTGGTACCGACTCATAGGACCTTATGCACAGCAGAATGAAACACTGCCCGGTCCTGGGCCAACCTCACTATTATTGCCACGCTTGAGCCCATTGATGCTGCCACTTGGCCAATCCATCTCGCTGGGGGTCTTCCTCTTTGCTTGACCCTCCACCTTACCAAACATGATATCCTTCTCCAGCGACTGGTCCCTCCTGACAATATGTCCGAAGTATGAGAGACAAAGTTTGGCCATCCTGGCCTCCAAGGAGCACTCTGGCTGCACTTCTTCCAAAATGGATCTATTGGTTCTTTCGGCAGCCCATGGCACTTTCAATTCTCACTAGTGAATCAAAAAATTCTATCCCCTTCTCCTTTTCCCAAACCCATCTAGACAAAATGAAAACTGTTCAGTGGGGATTCTTACCCCCTCCCACTTTACTCTGAAGCTAAACTCCCTCTTAAAACTTGTGAACCAACCACTTTGTGCCTTTATAGTCTCAATACCTCCCCGCCATTTTAGGTAGCTAATGTGTAAGTTGCCCATCCCTATCAACTCTGCCTTTCACATCTCTTAAAGATGTAGCCTCTTAAAGATTTCTATTTTTCTATATGGTAGTCTAGACCCTCCTGATTGAAACAACAAAAATGCTGGGGAAATAGGGAAGGAAAGAAAACCCTATGGAGCAGCCCTATTCTGTAACAAATGGAGTTACCATGTCTCAGAATCAACCTCATGACAACAGGATTCTTTGAGTTCAATAGCAAGTTAACAATTCTCTGTATTAACATTATCTGTTAAAGCCATTGTGTGGTTTCCATCCCATTAATGGGACTTTGGAACCTGACTGATTCAATGATAAAAGGGCTGGTGATACATAAAGAAAGTAGGAAAGCTAATAGAGCTCTGGGACAAAACAGTGCCAGTATACTGCTGCCTTTGGTATGTAAAGGTGAATTTATTTTATTCTTCCTATTAATGAAAATTTAAAATAAAGCATTCACTAAATCAATAGAAGTATATTTAATAGTGGAGGCTGTGTTACTGCTGCAGAAAGGATACCACATTCAGCATGGCAGCTTCAATTAGGAGTACCACCTGGTTAAGTTCATGATAGTTAATTATCTCCTGTCATAATCCATTTGCTTTTTGCAGATTTCAGATTAAGGAATTAAATAGGGACCATCACTGCTTTGATAATGGTACTAATAACAGCAATTCAATCCAACAAGTAGTATTAATACTGATTTACTGTCATGGCTATATGGCAGGGTTTGGAGCAGTTTTAGAGGCTTCTACTTGTCATTTCCACCACAATGACTTTTCATAGGCCACTATACCAATGTGAGGGTTCTGCCAGCTGCTATGCCTATGTATCCAATTATGCCCTCCTGAACTGGGGAAACAGTCTCAGAATGGATCCTCAAGCCTATTGTTGTTAAGTGCTGTTAACTCGCTTCTGACACATAGCTACCCTCTGTACAATTTCCAAGGAATGACTGGTAGGTTTGAATTATTGACTTTGCAAGTTAGCAGTCTAGCAGTAAAGTTCTTATTCTACAACACCATACCAGGACTCCCAAAAAGCTTATTAGTGGTGGTGATGTGCATGCTGTTGAGTCAGTTCCAACTCACAGCAACCCCCTACAAGGTTTATACAGCTGTAAATCTCAATAGGAGCAGAAAGCCTCATCTTTCTCCTGCAGAGTGGCTGGTAGATTCAAACTGCTGACCTTGCAGTTGGCAGTCCAGTTCATATTCCACTATGCTATCAAGGCACCTTCTCAAGGCTATTGGTGGTGGTAGTGGTTATGTGCTGTGCAGTTAGTTCGACTCATAGCAACCCTTCATAGGGTTTCTGAGGCTGTAAATCTTTAGGGGAACAGAAAGCTTTATCTTTCTTCTGTGGAACATCTGGTAGTTTCAAACTGCTGATCTTGGGTTAGCAGCCCAACTCGTAACCACTACACTACCAGAGTTCTTTCAAGGCTATTGTTGTTTTTAAGTGCCATTGAGTCCGTACCGACTCATAGTGACCTTATGCACAGCAGAACGAAACACTGCCTGATCCTAGGCCAACCTCACTACTGTTGCCACGCTTGAGTCCATAAATGCTGCCACTTGGCCAATTCATCTCGTTGGGGGATGGACTTCCTTGTCCCTCCACCCTACCAAACATGATATCCTTCTCTCTTTCTCTGTCCCTCCACCTTACCAAGCATGATATCCTTCTCTCTTTCTCTGTCCCTCCACCTTACCAAACAGGATATCCTTCTCTCTTTCTCTGTCCCTCCACCTTACCAAACATGATATCCTTCTCCAGCGACAAAGCTATTAGACCCATGCAATATCATATTTATACCCAGCCTCCTTAAATTCTCACACTAATCAGAAGATATTGTGGATCTCCTGGTATCCGTGTCAGCACAGATCTTGTATTTAAATACAAGATTCACAATCCTTCAAATGTCTGGTATTCTCTTTCCCCAAGGATGAGAATAATCAGAGAAATCTTTTTCCACATATACTTTAGCAGCACTGCAGAATCCTTCTCAATAGAACCTAGCTTCCGCTTAAATCAATAAATATAAATCTGGAAATGGAATGAAGAACCCCAATTCTCCATTGTGACAGTGCGCATCATATTTCCACTTGACTGTTCCAGGGTATTATTATGATTATAAAATTTATCAATATTTTAGAAATTTTGCAATTGTCTCACCCCAGGGACACTACAATGACCTATGATTTGTTGCCATCAATCCTTGTTGGCAAAGGAACTGACTCCATGGCACAAAACCACAACCACAACCACCCCCACATTTAGTGTATGATGATTAAGTATTGCTACCTGGACTCTAATGTTTTAGAATTTTAGCATCCCCATTGATATTGTTCTTGTTAAGTGCCATTGAGTTGATTCTAACTCATAGCAAGCTTTTATGGGGTTTCTGAGGAATGGCTGGTGGGTTTGAACCAGTGCTTATCCTACAATGCCATACCAGTGTACTAAGGAGGTCAAATCCATGGCAGTATCTCCCCCTAACATACCCAGACTTCAGAGGACAGCCATCACAGACTTCTCAAAGATCTCAGTTCCCAGTCCATTCTTATTGCCAAAATAAAGGTAGTGACTCCTATTCAACTGTAAGTGTATATGGTCAGTGATGTGTTTCCAGATACTACATAATAATGCATACATATATACCATCCCTTTTCTCTGAGTTTTCTGATTCCTTCCTTCATACCATGCCAAGAAATTTCTGGCTTGTCAACTGTGTCTAAGGGTGACCATTGTTAACCTGCAGTTTCAAAGAACCATCCCACAAATTACTACAGGTATTGCTATCACATTAAATCCAAGTCAAAGGTGAGTCTCCATGACAATGAATTCTCCCTCACCTAGCTTTATATTTTGCCACACTCCTTGTCACCATCTACTATAACCTTAACACCGTAACGGTCACCAGGCTGTCAATAAAAAAACAACTGACTTGCTCAGTTCTTGGGATGTTTGCTGTTGGAAACCGCTGCATCTTTAAGCAATCAGTCCTGGGGGAAATATGCCAGCAATTTATTCACCAACTCCTTCTCGTCTCCTGTCTCTCATTGATCAAAGTTCATTCCATAGTGAATTAATTCCCTCTTATTTTTGAAAGGTGCTATTTGCTCCTCTGAGTAGCCACTGGGTAGTAAAGCCAGAGTTTCAATGGGTTTAGTAAGCCCATTGGTATCCACTTGCATCATTATATATACCCCCACCACTCCCATCCCTGATCCTTCCTAGTACATATTACCAATAAACATGACTTTGGTAAATCTGCAGAGAAAAGAGTAGTATAGGAACTGATAGGAAAACAAGGCCCATGTTGCTAGGAATCTCCTCTATGTAAAAATGTTGTAGTCTCCAGGCACTGAGAGATGATTCTCCATCCCTATGGAAAAGGAAAAGGGGCTGCTTCTAATGATCAGGAAATTCAAGGGAATGGGAGAGTTCAAGCTAATTAGGCTCATACAATTACATGTCTTCATAAGTCATAGGAGGGTTCTACTTCTTTCTTATCAGGGTCCTGACTTTGATATAGGACACCTGACAAGCTGTTTAGTTCATTTTCTTTGAATCTGCCTGTGGTTATCAGATCCTTAAATCTGATGTTGTTTATTTATTTATCTATCTGAGTTTGCATACTATATCGGTTTGAGGACTGAGGTGCACCTGATTCAAGCCATGATATTTTCAGTAGCCTCAGATGCATGTGAAAGTTGGACAATGAATAAGGAAGACCATAGAAGAGTTGATGTATTTGAGTTATGGTGTTGGAAAAGAATATTAAAAGTACTATGGGCTATTAGAAGAACAAACAAACCTGTCTTGAGAGATGTACAGCCAGAATACTCCGTAGGAGCCAAGATGGCAAGACTTCATCTCTCATATTTTGGATACATTATCAGGATGTACCAGTACCAGGAGGAGGACATCATGCTTGGTAAAGCAGAAAATCACAGACAAAGAAGACCTCTAATGGGATGGATTGGTACAGTGGCATCAGCAATGAGCTCAAGCATAACAACAATTGTGAGACTGATGAAGGACTGTGCATTGTTTCATTCTACTGTGCCGAGGGTCACTATGAGCTGGAATGGACTCAACAGAACCTAACAACAATCTCTATCTATCTATCTATCTATCTATCTATCTATCTATCTATCTATCCATCCATCCATCCATCCATCCATCCATCCATCCATCCATCCATCTATCTATCTATCTATCTATCTATCTACCTTATTTATCTATCTATTGTAATTGCCTTCCATAAGGCTACTCTAGAAGTTGGACAGTAGAGCTGTTGCAGCTTCAGACACTCAGGACATAATGGAAGCTTTGTCAAATCTCACAGTCACTCAGGTCAAAAGGTGAGACAATGGTTGAGGTTTGGGAGGCAGATGGCTCTGGGAAGATCTGAGGAGGCACATAAAGTCCATATAGTATGGAAATTTATTATCTCATAGAGGAAGCTCAAAAGTAGATTAGGTTCTAGGATTATTTAAGTGCTCAGTACATTCACCAAGGTCTCTTTCTTCACTCTGTCATACATCCTGCATTCTTTCAACCAAAGCTTAGTTCCCCACATGGTGTTCGGTGCCATCGAGTTGGTTCTGACCCATAGTGACCCTGTGCAGGGTTTCCAAGGAGTGACTGGTGGGTCTGAATTGCCCACCTTGTGGTTCAAACTGACCTTGTAGTCCAGTGCATTATCCTGCAGTGCCACAAGTTCCCCACAGAGTAAGGAAGTAACTGCCAGCAGAGGCTACAGGAAAAATGTTTCCTTTGTTACATCAAAATCTCTCTTCACTCTTAAGACTTTGGGAGGCAAAAGAAACATCTTTGCACTGTTCAGAACTATATTGCTCTTATTGCTAGGTGTCATCAAGTCAGTTACAGCTCATAGCAATCCTATGCACAGCAGAATGAAACACACCTGGTCCTGTGCCATCCTCATCAACATTTTTGTTATGTTTCAGCCCACTGTTTCTGCCATGGTGTCAGTCCATATCCTTGAGGGTTTTCTTCATTTTTGTTGACCCTCCATTTTACCAAGCATGATGTCTTTCTTCAGAGACTGGTCCTTTCTGACAATATGTCCAAAGTACGACAGAGGAAGTCTTAGCATCCTTGCTTTCAAGTTGTGTTCTGGCTGTACTTCTTCCAACACAGATTTGTGTGTTCTTCTGGCAGTCCATGGTACTTTCAATATTCTCCACCAACACTATTATTCAAATGCATCAATTCTTCTCCTGTCTTCCTTATTCAGTTTCCAACTGTCACATACATTTGAGGTGATTGAAAAAATCATGACTTGGGTCAAGCATATCTCAGTCCTCAAATTCACATCTTTAACACTTCTAAAGAGGTTTTTTCAGCAGATTTGCCAAATGCAATAAGTTGTTTGGTTTTTTGACTACTGCTTCCATGAGTGTTGTTTGTGGATCCAAGCAAAATAAAATATTTAAAAACTTCAATCTTTTCTCTGTTTATCATGATGCTATTTATCAGTTTGGAGGATTTTCATTTTCTTTCCATTGAGGTTCAATCCATACTGAAGGCTGTATACAAACAAATGTATTAAGAGTTGATTAGACAAATTTGATAAAGTTGAAGTATTAACCCTATATTTTTAACTTTGCACTAAGAAGCCAGAAGACACAGTGTGTTGTGCATAAAAGCAGAATTCAGAGCTTTTTGACTTAGTCATTCTTCCTGTAAATCTGTAAAGTTTATTTTTCTGGCATTTCTAGAACTGCAACATGACATACTGTTTCATGAATGCCATACATGCTCAATTCATTGATTTCTTTCCCACAGAAATAACTAGGACTTTCATTTGAAAATTCTACATATCCCTGCATCATAAAGCAAGAAAAAAAAAGGGAAAAAATTAAAGCTAACAAAAATATAATTAACCTAAACCTTTACATTTAGGAAAATAAAGTAGTGTTTTTGTTTTTTCCTCTCTGATTTGAAATAAAGTCAGGAGGAGAAAGAAGTGTAGTTTTCAAGTGACATTGATAATCTAAATTGAGTTCTCAAGATTCCTGGGTTCTACTCCAAAATTGTTAACCAACTAACTTTATGGATTTGGCAAATGACTTCATCTTTCCAAACTTTAGTTTCTTCATTTATTAATTGATTGAACTAGAAAATGAAGAAAATTTCAGTCCTAACAAGACAAAATGTGGGTTAATTAAAAATGAAGCTATTGCCTTGTTCATTTGCATCTGAAATCTGAAAATCTCACAGTTCACTCTTGTTTGTATGCTCTACTTGATTCTTCAAAAGTCATTACCAATGACAAAAAAGTAAGTACAGTTGATACCCAAAAAGAAGTTCTTCTGTTGTATTTTCTTCAAGTCTTTGTACATATTGAGAATGAGAAGTGAAATTAACTGCAATTTCAAACTTCTCTTTCAAGAGAGAAGATATTTTACTGGTAAAAATAAATTCTGCATGCTTGGAGCCTCCTTTGCAGCCCTAATAAAAAAATCTAATGAAAAAAAAGCAATTTGATTAAATTATGTGTGCCTTTTCCTATGCCAATGGAGCTTAACTAAGCAAACAGAAGCAGTGAAGTAAATCAATGTTGGTTTATTAAAGATCAGGATTCAATATCTCAATGGTTGAGGGACTTATGCACCAGAGTGCTCACTATTTGGCTTTTCCTTGTAAAGAAAGTAAACATGGTGATACCAAGGAGAAGCTTGTTAGGAGAAAGGCACCAAAAAGTCAGGCTTCTTAAGGAGAAAAATGTCTTATATCTCTCAGCAGACACTTTCTAAACAGAATATTTATATATAAGATATAAATCTTATCTTCGTATGTCACATATTTCAGCTTCTTGTCAAAAATACTCATTTCAACAATTTTAAAACATATTATTTCCTAAATCTTTGTATTTTCCACCAGTGAAAGGACTCGCTCCTACCAGTTAAGAAATGAAAGGCAAAATGCCTTCACCTGCTCTCATGTTGGTGGTGTTAAGTGCTGTCAAGTGAGTTCTCATATGACTCACCAAATATTTGGTGAAGAACTCGGAGATTACTTTCTCTTTCGGATCCATCCTACAATGAAGTCATAAATAATAGCAAATTTGTAACATCACATTAATCTCCATGACAACAGACTTACTGCACAGAGGATTATGACTTCAGGAGAGAATCAAACAGAGGGAGAGAGTGAGTCGCAAGGAGAAGAGCTCATTTTCAAACTCATATAATCTACAGTAATTGCACCGGGAATACAGGCAAAGCCTAGGAAAGCAAATTGCTTTTCACAGAAATATTTTGTTTTGTTTTTTTTTCAAGTTTGCTTCACAATGAAAATCTTTCTCTAAATTGCATGGGAGTTTGTGACATATGCAATTTTAATACATAGCCAATGTGCAATAAGCAATCTGGGACAGAAAGGTTTGAACTGGGACTAACAGCATCATGAGAAATACACTATGCATCCAAAACACCACTATGTATGGTTGGGGAAAAAACAAAATAAAATCAAAGCACAGAATTGCTCCTGATATGTTACTGTCCAAGCTTCTAACGTGTATAAAGTCCTGGTGTGGCACAATGGGTTAATGCGCTGGACTGCAAAGTCGGTTTGATCACAAGGCTGGCAGTTCAAGATCACCAGCCATTCCTCAGAAACCCTATCCACTATGAGTCTGAACAGACTGGACGGCACTTAACAACAACAATGTGTATAAAGATATTGGCCTCCTTATCTTTCACTTTCCAGTTTGCAAGCTCTAAAACACAGTCTGTAAAAATTATAATTCCCTTTTTTGGATTCATTTGCATCTGGGAGAAGCGGCAATACTCCTACACCTAAATAACATCCTTAGAGGTTATTCATATGTAAATTCATTTTAAAGAATTCTTTTCTCCAACTGGCATTCTTTCCTACAACCTCCTCCTCTGTTTAAGAAAACTCCTTCTCACAGAAAGCCTGTGGAGCTGTAGGATAAGCACTCAACCAGAAGATCAGCTTGAACCAAGAGGCCAGGGGTTCAAACTTCCCAGCTGGTCCTCAGAAACTCTATACAGGTTCCCAGTGAGTTGGAACCAACTCTATGACACTGAACAACAACAACATAGCAGTGTGTTTGGTGATGCTGCATTTTTTGTGTGATGCAAAAAATTAATAAACCATACCTCAAAAAGTTAAACCAATGGATGCACACTTTTTTTGTTGTTCTTGTTGGTGAGTTAATTGCACTCTGTACCATCTTACTCCATTTGTTTTTCCAGTAAAGTGGGAATGTGTTAAGAAAACAAGAAGCAAATTAAACAAACTAAATAAAATGATACCATCAATGATACTTAGGAAAAGGAATGGTTCAAATAATAATTTAAGCACAGGCAAAAGATAGCAAACTCTCCCTGGTCTTCTTACAATGACAGAGGGTCTGAGGAAAGTATTTTGAAAAGCAGCCTGTTGTGAAACAATCAAGACTTGTTTGAGAGCCACATTTTCATGGAATATCCCACTAAATCCCTTCTGTCTGTGCAGAAGGCCAAAGATGACATATAACTTTTGATGCAGGATAACTGTGAAAATTCCTTGTGAGTTGTCAAGGAACAAACCTCATTACCAACAATTGATTCAATTAAATATTTGAGGCAAGAAAATGATCAGACCAAATCTTTAGAAAACATTCTACCAGGTTGAATGACTTGAGCCTTTTACATATTTGAAGTCAAATAGAAACCAGGTTCCTGAAACTCTTTTAATTAGATAGACACTGACTAGCAATGCTGGGATGTGCACTGACATTTCTGTCCAACAGCTACTTGATGCTACACTCTCAAAAGAGATGTATGTCATACAATCGTTCCTCATTCACCATCTTTCCTGCTAGCAAGAAGCACCAAGTATACCAATGACATGAGCAGTGGGTGCCCGTGTCATGGCATTCTCTTGAGTCAGGATCACTGCACGGATGCAGATTCTTTGGTGCTTTAATAAACATCAGACAGAACCAGAAAGGTTACAATTCTTTATAAGACCCAATCAGGCAAGCTCTAGACAGCAACCTTTTATTTTTTTTTTAAACTTCCCTGATAAACTTTCTTTTAAACATCCCGATAAGCTTCTCAATTCTGTTGTTGTTGTTGTTGTTAAGTGCTGATGAGTTGGTTCCAACCCATAATGACAGGGTATTGGGTTTTCAAGGAGGACTGGTGGGTTTGAACTGCTGACCTTACCGTCCAGTGCATTATCCTGCAACTAAAATGGCTGAACTCAAATGGTCTGGTTCTTTAGTTTTCATCCACATAGTGAGAGTTCTCACCACTACCAACAAGGATAAGATATAATTGCTTAAGAGAAAATAAAATCTAATTAGTACTCAGATTGTTCTTATTCTTTCCCGTTTCAAGGCAAACCCATGTGTTCAGAGTAGAACTGTATTCCATAGGGTTTTCAAGACTGTGACCTTCAAGATCTGTCTTCCAAAACACTTCTAGAAAGGTCATAACTGCTAGCCTTTCAGTTAGTAGTTGAGAGCCTAACCATTTGTCCTACCTTGGATTTGGGACCCACAGGAGACACATATTTATTAATAAATAGCAATCTTATCACATGCCTTATTTCAAGAAGCTTGTATCAAAGATAAATACATGTCAATTCTTTTTAGTCAACACTTTACATGATAAATTCCTCTTATGTGGGGTTCTGGTATGGCATTGCAGGATAATCACTCAACTGCTAACCACAAGATCGATGGTTCGAACCCACTAGTTACTCTTCAGAAACCATATACAGAGTCACTATGAATCAGAACAGACTCAATACTTAACAACAATCATATTATTAGTAGTGGAAATAGTAATAATAAAAAAGTATACTATTTTTGAGCTGTTATTTCTCATGCACAAGATTATATGCTAAGTATTTTGTATGTATTAGCTCATGTACTCTCCACCCAAATTTTAACAGTTAGTATCATGATTTCCTATTTATAAATGAAGAATTATTAATTTCTAAAATAGACTAATGTCCCCACGTTCAAAACCACCACTTATTTGGCAGTTCATCATTGTGGTGGCTTGAATGTTGTTGTGATGCTAGAAGCTATGCCACAGGTGTTTTTGAATGTCAACAGGGTCACCAATGGTGTAAAAATTTCAGCTAAGTTTCCAGACTATGACAGACCCAGAGGAAGAAAAGGTAGACTATTTCTAAATGTTTAGCCACTGAAAACCTAATCAATAGTGGTAACACACTGTCAGTACCAGAATACTGAATAATGAAACATTATGAGTAGCACCAGACTATTGTCAAATATAATGTCAGAAGATGAGCTGCTCAGGTTAGAAGGCACCCAAAATATGTATGGGGAAGTGTTGCCTCCTCCGAGTAGAGGTGACCATTATGACATGAATGGAGTAAACCTTCAGGACCTACATTTGCTGATGGGGCACAAGTAAAAAATGAGAATAAACAGCTGTAAATATCCAGTAAGAATTGACACACAGAATATTCAGAGTATAAATTGAGGAAAGTTGGAAATTGTCAAAAATGAAATGAAGCAAATAAACATCGATATCCTAGGCATTAATGAGCTGAAATGGACTGGTATTGGCGATTTTTAATCTGACAATCACATGATTGACTATGCTGGGAAAGATAAATTGAAGAGGAATGGCATAGCATTCAACATCAAAAAGGGCATTTCAAGATCTATCGTGAAGTATAATGCTGTCATAAGACAATATCCATATGCCTAGAAGGAAGACCAGTTAATATCACTGTTATTCAAATTTACCCACTAACCACAAAAGTTAGTGAGAAAATTGAAGAATTTTACCAACTTCTTCGGTCTGAAATTGATCAAGCATGTATTCAAGATGTATTGATAATTACTGGAGAATGGATTGCAATGGAATAGAATGGAAGGAACAGTAGTTGGAAAATATGGCCTTGGTGATAGAAATGATGATGATAGATTTCATGATAAAATTTTGTAAGACCAATGACTTCTTCATTGCAAATAACTTTTTTAAAGAACGTAAAAGATGGTTTTACACGGGGACTTCACCAGATGTAATACACAGATATAAAATTGACTACAGCTGTGGAAAGAGATAGTAGAAAAGCTCCATAGCATCAGCCAAAACAAGGCTGAGGGCAGACTGTGGGAGAGACCATCAATTGCCTATATGCAAGTTAAGGCTGAAGATGAAGAATATTAAAACAAGTTTACAAGAGCCAAAATATGAACTTTAACATATCCACCTGAATTTAGAGACCATGTGATGAACAAGATTTGATGGATCAGACACTAATAATCAATAATCAGAAGAATTATGGGATGACATCCTATAGAAAGAAAGAACAAGGCACCAGGAATTGATGGAATAAAAATTGAAATTTTTCAAGAAAGTAAGGTGACATATGAAGCACTCATTCATCTCTGCCAAGAAATTTGGAAGACAACTATCTGGCCAA
>NW_006408532.1:31756947-31758864 GCF_000296735.1 Chrysochloris asiatica | reverse complement strand
AAAAAACCAATAGATCCATTTTGGAAGAAGTGCAGGCAGAATGCTTCTTGGAGGCTAGGATGACCAAATTTCATCTCTCATACTTTGGACATATTGTCAGGAGAGACCAGTCACTGGAGAAAGATATCATGTTTGGTAAGGTGGAGGATTAGAGAAAAAGATGACCCCCCCCCACCCCCAACGAGATGGACTGGCCAAGTGGCAGCATCGATGGACTCAAGCATAGCAACAGTAGTGAGATTGGGCCAGGATTGGGCAGTGTTTCATTCTGCTGTGCATAATTTCGCTATGGGTTGGTACTGACTGGATGGCATCTAACAACCACAACAACAAGAGGAAGAAAGCAAAAGGTCATTAGACACACAAGGAAGAAAGAATCTAAAAGACCAAAATGTATGTCAGAAAAGACTCTGAAACTTGCTCTGCGGAGTAGAGATGCTAATGGAAGAAATGAGGAAATAAAAGAGTAGAGCAGAAAATTTTAAGAAGCAGCTTGAGAAGACGTCAAATATTATAAAGAAATGTGCAAAGATCTGGAATTAGAACCAAAAGAGAAGAAATGCCCAGCATTTCCCAAGCTGAAAGAACTGATGAAAAAATGCTCAGCATTTCTCAAGCTGCACAAACTGAGGAAAAAATTCAAGCCTTAACCTGCAGTACTGAAGCATTCTTTGTGAAAAATCTTGAATGATTCAGAAAACATCAAAAGAAGATGGAAGGAATCCACAGTCACTCTACCAAAAAGAAATTACTGATGTTCTACTATTTCAAAAGGTAGCATATGATCAAGAGTCAATAGTACTGGAAGCATAATGGTGGATTAAGGAGAAGTCTAGTGCAAACCTCCTTCAGCAGTAACACAGAATACCAGATGAAGCAGTTTCAGGGTATGATTCCAGAACTCTGAAATACATATAAAGGAATATTCGGAAGTTTTGAAGGCTTACAGTCAGTAGAATTTGTTTTTAAAAAAGCAAGAAAACTGGTGTGTTTCTGATCAGCTGGCCTCAACAGCTCTGCAGTGGCCTTCGTGGGTGAGACGGAGTTGGGGAAGGATCAGTGCCACCATGGATGCCTGACAAATCCTTGGAGATAAAGCTGTGGACCTTCTTTTCTTTACTTTTTCTCTGTTCATTGGTCTCTCATTGTCTGTGCAGCTCCATTCTGGTGCCTGAGTGAGTGGACACCTCTCCACCCCTGGAGGGTTCTACTATGCATGCACACAGATCTACTAAGCAGAATTTAAAGGGAAAGTTTCCTCTTAAAACCAAATGGCAGCAGAAGATGGCTACAGCCAGTGCTGATCTATTAATCACTAGGAAAAAGGCCTGAACGGGGGATGTGGAGTGGAGAGAGACAGAGTAAAAAGGAAGCATGCTGAAAATTAAATCCCAAGTTACATCACAAGTAGCAACAATGACATCTTGAAATTTCTCAGGCAGCCTTGAAGGCAAGAAGCTGAGAAATCGATGTTAAAATCATACTCATATTTTGCTAGAGAATTTTTTTTTTTCCTTTTATCTCTTCTGCTATTACAGACTATAGGATCCGATCTGGGTTTTGTTGTTATTGTTGTTTTTTGCTGTTGCTCTTTTGTGTTTTGATCCCCTCTTTACTTTTAGGGGCCTCTTTCTCTCCCTATATTACTCAAGACGAGATAGCAATTGTAGTCATATAATTAAGATACAATCACAGTCAATCCCACCCTCCAGGCAAGAACCAATACCAACTGCTCTACACCAGATAGGCAGCCAACAACTGCAACAGTTACCCTGAGTTGAGTAATAATAAGAGTGAAAAGGGAAGGCCATCTCCTGATCACAACTACCTGGAGGCAATCAGAAAGCATAATAAAACACCAAAATGCATTCATCTAATTATTGAGGTCATAGATAACTATTGAAGATGCCCAAGAAA
>NW_006408532.1:31730859-31751317 GCF_000296735.1 Chrysochloris asiatica | reverse complement strand
TTCTTAATATATTCTATGATGCAAGTATAACCTTCATACCAAAACCAGGAAAGACATCACTAAGAAAGAAAATTATAGACCAATCAATATCCCTCATGAACATAAATGCAAAAAGTATCAACAAAATTCTAGCTAACAGAAGCCAACGACTCATCAAAAAATAATATATCAGGACCAAGTGGGATTCATATCAGGAATGCAGAAATGGTTCAACATTAGGAAAAAAATCAGTTTAATCCACCATATAAATTTAAAAAAGGAAAAAACCACATGATCGGATCAATTTATGCAGAAAAGACATTTGACAAAATCCAAAATCCAGTCATGATAAAAAGACTCAAAAAAAGAGTAGGAATTGAAGGGCAATTCCTCAACATAATTAAGTGAATATATACAAAACCAACAGCCAACACCACTCTCAATGAAGAAAAACTGAAAGCTTTGTGAACAGGAACCAGATAAGGATGCCCTTTATTACTACTCCTATTCAATATTGTTTTGGAAGTCTTGTTGTTGTTAGGTGCCATGGAGTCCGTACCGACTCATAACGACCTTATGCACAGCAGCATGAAACATTGCCCAATCCTGGGCCAACCTCACTACTGCTGCCACGTTTGAGCCTATTGATGCTGCCACTTTGCCAATCCATCTTGCTGGGGGTCTTCCTCTTTTTTTATGACCCTCCATGCTACCAAACATGATACCCTTCTCTAGCAACTGGTCCCTCCTGACAATATGTCCAAAGTATGAGAGACAAAGTTTGGCCATCCTGGCTTCCAAGGAGCATTATGGCTGCACCTCTTCCAACACAGATCTGTTGGTCCTTTTGGCAGCCCATGGCACTTTCAATATTCTCCTCCAATACCATAATTCAAAAACATCAATTTTTCTACGGTTTTCCTTATTCACGGTCCAGCTTCCACATGCATATGAGGTTACTGAAAATACCATGGCTTGGGTCAGGTGCACCTTAATCTTTGCTCTTTAGCACTTTAAAAAGGTCTTGTGCAGCAGATTTGCCTAATGCAATATGTCATTTGATTTCATGACTGCTGCTTCCATGAGCTTTGGTAGTTGATCACAGAAGAATGAAGTCCTTGACAACTTTAATCTTTTCTCCATTGATAAGAATGTTGTTTATAGGTTCGGTGGTCAGGATTTTTGTTGTATTTACATTGAGATGCAATCCATACCGAAGGCTGTGGTCTTTGATCTTCATCAGTAAATATTTCAAGTCTTCTTCACTTTCAGCAAGCAAGGTTTTATCATCTGCCAGAGCTATAAGGCAAGAAAGGGAAATTAAATGCATCCAAATTGGCAAAGAGGAGGTAAAACTCTCTATTTGCACTGATATGATCCTATACATAGAAATTCAAGACTCAGTGAAAACACAAACAAATAAACAAAAAACCCTACTGGAACTCGTTGGAAGATTCAGCAATTGGCAGGGTACAAGATCAATAAACAAAATTCAGTTGGATTCCTCTATACTAATAATGACAGCACTGAAAAGAAATTAGGAAAGCAATACCATTTACAACAGCCACCCAAAGGATTAAATATTTAGGAATAAATGTAACCAGAGAAACAAAGGACCTATACAAAAAAAAACTGCAGAACACTACTACAAGAAACCAAAAGAGACCTGCAAAATTGGAAGAATGTACCATGCTCCTGGATAAGAAGACTTAACATTGTGAAAATGTCAATATTACCCAAAGCAATCTACACATATAACGCAATACCAATCCAGATTCCAATGACATTCTTTGGAGAGATAAAAAAAAAAATCAATTACAAACTTTATATGGAAAGGAAAGAGACCTAGGATAAGTAAAGCACTGCTTAAGAAGAAGAACAAAGTTGGAAACCTCTCATTCCCTGACTTCAAAATTTACTACATAGCTACAATGGTCAAAAGGAGCTCTGGTAGCATAGTGGTTATGAAATGGTCTGTGAACCTCAAGGTAAGCAGTTCGAAACTACCAGCTGTTCCGCAGGGGAAAGATGAGGCTTTCTGCTCCTGTAAAAATTACAACCTCGGAAATCCTGTACAGGGTTGCTATGAGTCGGAACAAACCCCACGGCACATAACAACAGTGGTCAAAACAGCCTGGTACTGGTACAATAAAAGATACATAGATCAGTGGAGAATTGAGAATCCAGAAATTAAGCCATCCACATACAGCCAACTGATCTTTGACAAAGGGCCAAAGTATACTGAGTGGGAAAGACATAGTCTCTTCAACAGATGGTGCTCTCAGAACTGGAAAGCAATATGCAAAAGACTGAAACAAGACCTTTACCTCATGTCATATACATAAAGCAACTCAGCATGGATTAAGGACCTAAATGTGAATCTCAGAATTACAAATGTCATCAATGAAAAAGTAGGGACGAATTTGAGGGCTCTAATCCAGGGCACACAAAGACTATCAAGTATTACAAAAGTTACACAAACAAAAGAAGACAAAATAGATGATAGGGACATATTAAAAAATTAGAAACTTATGTGCATCAAAGGACTTCATTAAAAGGGCTTTTTACTCCCTTTTTTTTTTTTACCCCTTACCCAAAGAATGGGAAAAAAATCTTTTGCAACGACACAGCAGACAAGGGACTCATTTCTAAAATCTGTAGGAAACTGTAACACCTCCATATGAAAAAAAACAAATAACCCAATTTAAAAATGGGCACAGTATATAAACAGACACTTCACCAAGGAAGACATTCAGGCAGCCAACTAACATATGAAGAAATGTTCACAATCACTAGCCATTCAAGAGATGCAAATCAAAACAACAATGAGATATCACCTCACACCAGCAATAACAGCAAAGTTCAAAAAGCAGAAGACAATAAATGCTGGTGAGGATATGGACAGATGGGGGCCCTCCTACATTGTGGTGGGATTGCAAAATGGTCCAACCCCTCTGGAAAAGAGTATGGTGTTTCCTCAGAAGGTTGGAAATAGAAATACCATATGACCCAGCAATTCCTCTACTTGATATTTACCCACAAGAAATACGAGCCATAACATGAATACATATATGCACACCAATGTTCATAGCAACACTATTCACAATAGCAAAAAGATGGAGACAGCCTAAGTGACCATTGGTGGATGATTGGATAAACAAATGTTGGCACAAAAATATAATGGAATATTATACTACCTTGAAGAATAACAAGGAAGCTGCAGGCCATCACATAACATGGATGAACCTTGAGGACATTATGCTGAGTGAAATTAGTCAGTCACAAAAGGACAAAAACTGCATAAAACTATTATTGTAAAAGCATAAGAAAAGATACCCATACTAAAAGGGGAAAAAAAATATTTACTGGTTACCAGTCAGGGTAGGGTGACAGGTTGGGGGTGGAGTGAGAGGATAGTAGAGCACTTTGTTGTGGGTAGATACATCATAGTTCAGATATTGGGGAGGGCAATACACAGGAAGGGGGAGGGGGTGGAAGAATGAAGAAGAGAGGGGAACCCTGAGGCAGGTTTGCATGGGCTAAATGGGACAGAGGTAAATACTGATGCATGCTCAAACTTGGAACAACAGATCTCTGTGATAAAAGGATCAAGGCATACTCTTAAGATGGGAAATAATGTTAAGATGCTTGACAGATTCATGAATATTAGTTTCCCTTGCCTACTGTTGTAAAATGGATACGTGAGTGGGATAGAATGGATTGTCAGGAGACATGATTACAGAAAGCTTGTAAGCCTATCTTCAGCCTATACCTGATTGGAATACCTAAAACGGGTTCTAGAACTTTCCCTAAGAAATAGGCTGTTGCGGACCCTTTGCAGTGTAGAATTGCACCTTAGGTAGACTTCTGAGTCCCATTCAGAACCTTCTGCAGTGGAACATTCCCACTAGAAAGGACAAGCAGACCAGCCTGAAATAGCTAGATCAATACAAGATAAATCTTCAAAGAAAGATCAGCAGGAAAAATACAAAACAAAACTGGCAGTATGATTGGCAGTTGTTCACTGGGTAGAATCAAGGCAAGCAATCAAGTTTCTTCAGGACAAATTCCACTCCAAGACTGAAACTCAAAGGCAACACATGAGCAGGCATGTAAGCTTGCTGGCGACCATGATGGTCTGTCTACTGGTGTGTGGAAGAGGGAGAAAGGCAGCAATGAAGAAATGGGCTGAGTTCAAGCACGTTCCATAGACTCCCGTTTACCTGGAGGTGAGAGAGAAAAGAGGAAGGGCAGGTTTTCCTGAAGTGTGGTGGGACCTGGGGACACCTGAGCTCATGGACAAGGACATAGTCATGGAGGACTAGAGCTGAGAGTGAAGTGTCCAACTGCTATGAGGTGAGGGGAGATGCACAAGAACACCCAAACTTGTAGATAGTACCCATTTGACCTAGCCTTGATGGCTTGATAATCAGAACTTGACTAGAGTGACTAGAGGAAGGTTAAAAAAAAACAAAAACAATTTTTGATAAAGGAAATGAGTGTCAATTGCTACAATTTGATTAACTGGACCTATACTTATGGATGTAATAGCTCAAAATACCAATTGAGAGGGAACGAGTCTTCACATGAAGTATCAATCCTATCCCCTTTGTATACAGGATAGATAGGGATAGGCAACTTAGACATTGGCTATCTAAAATGAAGGGGCGGATAAAGGCACAAAGTGACTGGCTTATAAGGTTTCAAGAGGGAGTTTAGTTTAAGAGTGTGTGGGGGAAAGTAGAGTCCTCACTAAATAGCTTTCATCTTATCTAGATGGATCTGGTTAAAAGAGATGGGGATAAGATTCTTATGATTCAATAGTGAGAAATTGTTATGACTAACTACGACTGTCACAACTGTAAATGTAGATGTTCTGTAACAAAAATGAGTGAATGCTAATGTTACAGTACAGAAACAGAGGACTCTAAGACCATCAAGATAGAAGAGCACAAGCAGAGTGTGGGGCCCTATCCAAGAAGCAGCGACACCAGAAATTGAGGCAGAGATGAGGACATGGAGAGAGGAAGCAGCTGAGGACTCTGGAAAGAGAGGGACTGGGTGCTGGTGGCCAGGAGGCCAGCTTGCACAATGTGCCCTTTGGTTGTTTAAATTAGTATATATTCTGGAGTGTTTCTGTGTACATCTCTCCCCCCAGCAAAAGTTGAGAATAGAAGCAAGTACTTTTGAATGATGATGCACAGAGGAGATTGTAATCATTGCAATGAAACAATGGTGTAAAGCCGATGTTCTCCCATGTAAACTTTCACTCAGTTCACAATAAAAACTTAAAAAATAAAAAAGAGTCAATGGTACTGAAGGAAGAATTTCAGGTGCACTGAAGGCATTGGCAAAGAATAAGGTTCCAGGAATTGATGGAATACAAATTGGAATCTTTCAACAAACTTACTTAGCACTGGAGACATTCAGTTATCTATACCAAGAAATTTGGAAGACAGCTACTTGGCCAACTGATTTGAAAAGATCCCTATTTCTACCCATTCCAAAGAGAGGTGCAAAATCAGCAGACACTATCATTAATATCACATGCAAGGAAACTTTGCTAACAATAATTCAACGTTTGCTGTAACAGTACATTGACAATAAACTTTCAGAGCTTCAAGCCAGATTCAGATGAGATCATGGAACAAGGGATGTCATTTTTGATGTCAGATGGATATTGGTTGAAAGCATAGAATACCAGAAAGATGCTTGCCTGTGCTTGGTTGACTGTACAAAGACTTTCAGCTGTGTGGATCATGGCACGCTAAGGACAACACTGAGGAAAATGAATATTCTGTAACACTTAATTGTGCTCGTGAGGAACCTGTACATAAATTAAGAGGAAGTTGTTGGAAAAGAACAAGGTCACGTTGAATGGTTTAAAATCAGGGAAAATGTGCACCATGGTTGTATTCTTTCACCATACTTATTCAATCTGCATTCGGAGCAAATAATCCAAGAAACTGGGTTATATGAAGAAAAGTATGGCATCAAGATTGAGGGAAGGCTCATTAACAACCTGGATATGCAGATGCTACAAGCTTGCTTGCTGAAAGTGAAAAGGACTTAAAATACTTACTGATGAAGATCAAAGACCATGGCCGGTGGTACAGGTTGCACCTCAACGTAAAGAAAACAAAAATCCTCCCCACTGGACCAATAAATAACATCATGATAAATGGAGAAAAGATTGAAGTTGTCAAAGACTCACTTTGCTTGGATCCATCATCAACACTATAGAAGCAGCAGTCAAGAAATAAAGCCACACATTGCATTAATCAAATCTGCTACACAAGAGCAAATATGTCAGTCTAAGGACTAAAGTGCACCTGACCCTGTTTCAGTAGTGTCATTTGCATGTGAAAGTTGGACAATGTATAAGGAAAACCATAGAAGAATTGATGCATTTGAGTTATGGTCTTAGAGAAGAATATTATAGGTATCATGGACTGCCATAAAAATAGACAATTCTGTGTTGGTAGAAGTACAATCAGAATGCTCCTTAGAAGCCAAATTGGCTACACTTCATCTCTCATACTTTGGACATATTATCAGGAGGAATCAGTCCCTGTAGAAGGACATCATGCTTGGCAAAGTGGGGGGACAGAGAAAAAGAGGGATACCTCCAACGAAATGGATTGGCACAATGCCAGCAACAATGGGCTCAAATGTAGCAGCAATTTTGAGTATGGCACAGGATTGGGCAGTGTTTCATTCTGTTGTGCATAGGCTATCTATGAGTTGGAACCTACTCAATGGCATTTAACAAGTTCAAAAAGCTAGTAAGTGATGGAATAGGGGTTGTTTGGCTATTATGTTATCTTTATTTTTAGTGACAGCTATTGATAAAGATTCTGCAGCATGATGTCAAAGCAGAAGACAGTTAAATCTGAAAGAGATGGCAACTCAACCAGAAGATTCTAAAAAGATCTGAAATTCTTAAGCTAAGGTACACACACACACACAACTAAACCCAAACCCACTGCCATTGAGTGGATTATGACTCATTGATCCTATAGATAGATATTTGGTGTGTTAAGTGCCGTTGAATGGGTTTACTCATCGGGAAATTTTATAGGGTTCCTGAGGAGCAGCCAGTGGGTTTGAATCTCTAAACTTTCAGTTAGTAATCCAGTGCTTATCCTACTGTGTATTCTAGGACCCTCGTGGTGTTAGCGGGGGTGGTGTGCTGTCTAGTTGGTCCCAACTTATAGTGAACCTGTATAGGGTTTCTGAGGTTGTAAATCTTTCCAGGAGCAGAAAGCATCTTTCTAACATGGGGCAGTTGGTGGATTCAAATTACTGAAATTGCTCTTAGCTCCCTAATGTGTAACCTATGCCAGTAAGACACCTAGTATGTCATAAATGATATATGTATATATGTGTGTATGCACATGTATGAATGTGTATATCATCAGCCAATAAACACTTCCACCTCTCAAGGGCAAAGAGGAATAGACTTCCCATCCCCAAGTCTATTTTTCCCTATTGCTTTAGGGGTCTTTCTGTGATTTATTTTCTTATTTTATTTTGCCCTTCTAGTTGCTGAGAGAAGAGAGAAAGAAAATGAACAGAAGGGTTAGATTTGAGAGTCTGTTGCTCTTCAAATTCTCACAATGAAAATCCTTGAAGAGCCCTCGAAATATTTAGATGCCTCAATGGCTCTTTTTAAAAAAACAGATCAGCATCTCAAATTTGAGTGGAGCTTTAAGGTCAATTCCAAATGCTTCTACTTATTGCAGCAAAAAAAAAAAAAATGTATTTATTTTTAAATGGCCAAACGTCTTTTGGTAGCTTTAAAAAATACTTTTGGTCATTCAAACCATGTTTCCAAAAGAAACTAAAGTTAAATGTTGATATTTGTCCTAATAAACATACAAGGGGGCTTTAAAAAGTCCATGGAAAGATGGAAAGATAATGTAATCTTTCCATGAACTTCGTGAAACTCCTTGGTATTAATTTGAGGTAGGCCAAATTCTTGGTTTGGCACTGTAAAATAAGCATTGAACTGTTAATCACAAGGTCATCAGTTCAAACCCACCAGTCACTCCTTAGAAAACCTATACAAGGCCGTTATGAGTCAGAACCTATTCGACAACAAATAACAACAATAACAGGCCAAATTCCTGGTATCGTTTGTAATTTTATGCACTATATATACACTTTGAGGAATGCTGGTGGTGTAGCACTTGACCGATTACTGAAAAGGTGGTGGACTGAACCTACCAGCCACTCTGCTGGAGAAATATGAGAAGGTCTTCTTCTGTAATGATTATAGCCTTGGAACTCTCTGGGCCAGTTCTAATCTATCCTATTGGGTCATTGTGAGTAATAATTGACTTGATGGTGATGGGATTTGTTGGTTTCAGATGTATAGTTTATAGTTCATAATGGCTGCATGAATAAGGTATTAGGTATATTTAGGCTGCTCTATGGGACTTGAAACATCATTTTACCATTTGAAATGACTACTTAGATTTAGCTTGAGTGTATCTTCATGTATAACATGTTTCTAGTAACACAAATAATTAGATATGGTTGAGACTTTAACCCCAGATATGATACTACTTCATGCTAGCTAGCTATTTATGCGTATTAGCATTACAAGATCCATTTTAAGACCATGTGCTTTTTGACTCAGGTACTCTGAATTGTTCCTGTTTAAATATTAGAAATGCACTAGGTTGCAAAAAGCAAAAATTTTGGGTGAGGGTTAAACAAGGGTTAAGCTCAAGGCCATACCTGCTTTGTGCATAAAGAAAGCCTTTGTTGCTAATAAGTAAACCTGATTTGAGTTGGGGTAGAGCAGTGGGGAGTAGGACAAATGAATATTAATTTACTGTGGAAGTTCCACCAAATGTTGGCAGGACAGAGCACTCGGTTTCCAGGTTCTCAGGACAAAGGAAACACTTGGATCAAAAGGGCTACCTTTTCCAACATGGACTGAGGAGGGTAGACCAATAAAGACAATGGATAACCCATTTTAAAGATTCCTTTCTCCACAACACAGCATCAGAATATCTCTTTCCACCTGCAATTTCACCAAAGCAACATAATAATACTATCATTTGCACTCTGTATGAGACAGTGGTGTGGCGCTATAGAATAAGCGCTGAACCGCTAACCGAAAGATCAACAGTTTAAACCCACCAGCTGCTCCTTAGAAACCCCATACAGGGTTGCTATGAGTCAAAACTGACTGGATGGTACTTAACAGCAATGAGACACTGTGCTAAGTTTTCAATAAATATATTCTTACTTTTTAATCACCACACACACACACACAAATTTTGATTGGATAAGATTATTCTTATTTTACTGATGCTAAAATAAAGACATACTATCTCAAGCATGGCAACAGTAGTGAGGTGGGCCCAGGATCGGGCAGTGTTTCGTTCTGCTGTGTAGAAGGTCGCTATGAGTCCATACCGACTCGATAGCACCTAACAACAAATCTGCCAGAGGGAGTTCTGGTGTGGTGCTGTGGGTTAATGCGCCAGACTGTAAAGCCGTGTGAACTGCAAGGTCAGCAGTTCAAGCTCACCAGTCACTCCTCAGAAACTCTATAAGGGTCAGAACTCTATGGGTCGGAACAGACTCGGAGGCACTTTAACAACACAACAACCTGCCAGAGAGGAGTCCTGGTGTGGTGCTGTGGGCAAATGCACTGGACTGCAAAGTCAATTTGAATCACAAGCTCACCGGTTCAACCTCACCAGTTGCTCCTTGGAAACACTATTATAGGGCTGCTATGGATCATAACCAACTCGACAGCACTGAACAACAACAATCTGCCAGAGTGGCACTGTGGGTTAAGTATTGAACTGTTATGCAAAAGGTCAGTGGTTTCGCACACTGTATGTTAGCCCTGAACATTCACAATCTCAGAAACCCTAAGGACAGTTACATGCTATCCTAAAGAGACACTATGAGTCAGAATTGACTCAACAGCACTGGATTTGATTTTTGTTGTTGTGTATGCACCAGAAGAGTGCCTGGGTGGTACAAATGGCTACAACTGTGAATCAAAAAGTTGGAAATTCAGAAAACTGGCTTGACAATCTTCCAAAAAGCCAGCCATTGAAAACCCTGTGGAGGGCAGTTCTACTGAGATACACACCCGGTCTCCATGAGTTAGAATTAACTCAACAACGATGAATTAGAATCCGTCTCTAGTTAAACTCTCTCTTTCACGGTTGTATGCAAACAGCTGAGACTTGAAGAAACCGCTATTGCATATCCCTTAGTAAGTGGCATTCTGTTAAATAACTAAGCAGAGTGCTGTAAGAGTCCATATGGCTGTGTCAGAACTTTTTAGACACATGCACCTTAATGGTTGTTTTGTTTGCTTGTTGTTTTGCTATTTGTAGTGCATGGGATGACACGCCCACTTTGATCTTTGCCTTGTAACCTGTTTTACATTTGTAACATTGAATTTTAGCTTATCAGTCTCTGCCTAGTTTCCAGTCACAGGAAGTCCAAGTTTACAACAGACCCAGCTAGTGCCAGGCATTATAAGCTGTCTGAAGTTTCATCAATAGTTAGTTTCCCTATTTGTTGGCAACCAGTGGAAAATTACCTTATGGGCTCAGACTGAGTCATAAATAAATGATGAAGGATCATTTGGGCAGCAAGATTCCAGTTTGGCAGATATTATAAAACAAAAACCAAGTGGCTAGAATTACCTGGGTCAGGGACTACTGGCCTGTGTGTTCCCTCTCCAGCAGAGCACCTGCCTCTGCTTCCCCTTTCCTGGCTGCCCTCCAGAAGCTAGCTGTCACACCCGTAATGTCTGGGCCACAGGGACAGAGATAGAGTGCTTGGAGAAGGCCTGGTCATCTACCATACCCACAGCTGGATCCTTCTTCTCAGCAGATAAATACATTATTCTCAAGGCAACCATTCATTCTTTCTGTTAAAAGCTATCTAGCGCCTATTAAATGAGTGGCAGATGGTTAGGATTATTTTTTGGTTTGCTTTGTGAAAACCATAAATTGAAAATTTTCACCAATTAATAGTTGGGAGGAAATCGGTGAATCGCTAGAATCAAAAGCTAAGCCCTTAGCAATTTGAAAGCAGGAGTCAGAAGAGGAGACATATTATTTTGGATTAAAACATTTTTATGAGCTATAACAAAGAGACCATAAGTCATTGTCCTTTAAGAAGATTATTATCTAGTTAGATAGACAAAGTTCACTTATGAAACAGTAAAAGAAACTTTAAGAATAAATTATGTCATACTGACTGTAAGTTGCAGTGGAAATGAGCTGGTATAGTCAAGAAATGCTTTTGAAGGAAATATGAGAATTGGGGCAAGAGATGACATGAAAAAATGTAACCACCAGGTTATAGTCTCTAAATAATTGAATTGTCCAGTTTTTGTGCCTATTGTACTATTTGTGAGGAGTTGTTGTTAGGTGCCATCATGTTGGTTCTGACTTATAGAGACCCAATGTCCTGCAGAACTAAACACTGCCCAGTCCTACATGATCCTCATAATTGTTGTGTTTGAGCCCAGTCCTGCTTCCATTGTATTAATCCATTTTGTTGAGGGTCGTCTTCTTTTTCCCTGAGCCTCCACTTTACCAAGCATGATGTCCTTCCCCAGAGATTGATTCGTCCTCATAACACTGTGAGAAGATGTCTTTTCTTATCAAACTAATGGAGTCCTGAACCATAAAATCAGGTTGAGTTACAAACCAGTGGTTCAAAGCCATCATCCACTCCTCAGAAACTCTTAACAAGGTACTATGAGTCTTGATGGCACTTAACAACAACATGACAAAACAGATAATTCTTGAATTTGGAGTTAAACATGACAACTAAAGCACACAGATTTGCTTCTGCCCACAGAAAACACTTCTAAAATGATTTTAATCTTTTAAAAGTAGATCTTCATAAGACAAGAGAACAGGAATGAAGAAACAGCAGATGAGAGAGGCTAAACATTTTGAAGGCTGGAAAGCGGATAGATGAGAATTATTTTAGGGATGTGAAACACAGGTTCCTGCATTAGGGGAGACTAGCAAACAGTAGCATACACTGCAAAACCTCAGAGAGATCTGGGATTTGGAAGCTTCCGGTGCCTCTGAAGGCTAGTGAGGGACGTCTGAAAACAGAACTGAGGGCACATCTGTGTAAAGTAGATAGAGCCCATATTTCATCCTCATCACCAATAAGCCCCCTGAACTTGTCCTGGCATCCAGAATGGACAGAAGATATGGGGATACCAGATAGCTGAGGGTTGAAGCGATGATCTCTAATGAAAAAAAAAGATCAATTAGTAAAGTCTTGCATATTGAATGGTAAGAACCACCATCACCTCCCTCCCCATATGGTTCCCAGAATTCTGACAACCAGGCATATAACTCATTTGTTGTTGCTATTAAGTTCTGTCAAATCAGTTCTGATCCATAGCAACCATGTATAGGGTTTCCAAGGAGTGGCTGGTAAGCTTGGACTGCTGACCTGGTGGTCCAAACTGACTTTTCAGTCCAGTGCATTAGCCCACAGCACCACAACAAGACTTATACCTCATAGGAAGGAGAATTCCTTAATAACAGAAATGATTAGCCCAAGAGATAAAAGCCATTAGAAGCCAACATTTGGTATGTCTCCAGGAATGGAATTCAGGTCCATCAGTGCCATAGCCTTGACTCTGTATTAATAACCAGAGGCTCAATTTTCAAATTGTATGATGCACAGAATGAGGGCCACAAAGATATCCACATCTTAAAACCTGGACTCTGTGAAAATGTTACTGTACATGATAAAAAGGATTTTGAAGACGTGATATAATTAAATTAAGGGGTTTGAGATAGGGAAATTATCCTAGATTATCTAGTGAACCCAGTAAAATCACATGGTTCTTATGTGAGAGGCAGAAGGATCAATGTAAGAAAAAGTATCTGTGATGACAATGTCTTTTAGAGATTTTAGTGATGAAAAGATGAAGAAGAATCCACAAGCCAACAAATGTAGCTGGCCCTTAGAAGGTGGAAAAGGCAAGAAAATAAAGCTGCCAGAGAGATCAAAGCCATGCCCATACTTTGATTTTAGATTTCTGACCTCCAGAACTATCAGACTACAAATTTGTGATATTTTAAGCCACTATGTTTGTTATTTGTTAGAACAGCAGTAGTAAACTGATAAGAACGAAGGCTAGTCAAACATCACAAGATACTTGAGAAATACCTAAACTCAAAGAGACAGAAACCAAACCAAGCCAGATGGAAATTGGAAATGTAAACCGTGCAGTGAATATAAGAAAAAGTCATAAAAATTAGAATTAAGATAGCTTGTCTATTAACAAGAACATAAATTGTAAAGAATGTAGAATATCCTACTGAAATCATGAACAACTCTCAATCTACAAATCTACAGTCTTCCTTTGATCAGCATGTTGCTAAGTGCCATTGAGTCAGTTCCAACTCATGGCGACCCTATATAGGGTTTCCAATGAGTGACTGGTGAATTTGAACTGACAATCTTGGGGTTCAAACTGACCTTGCAGTCAGTGCTTATCCTACAGTGCCACACAGGCCCATGATTAGCATGGTAGTTAGTTAAATAATCACACACACACACCCAAATATTCATCATACAATGAAATGCTTCTAAAAAATGTTGTAGACAGGTTCTAGGTTCAGATATGAAAGTATCTATGTTCATGAATGAGTGGGCATTCCAAAATTAGGTGGAATATGTTACCACCTTTCTTTTACATGCTTTGCTTCTCGTTTAGAAACCCTGGACTCTACCCATTAAATGTCTGTTGTACCTCCAAATCATTGTGAAAACTAAAAAGTGTCCCAAAAGTTTTCAAAATTTCTCTTAAGGACTATCCAATAACTTCTAGAGTTCTTCCTATTTAACTTGTATTTCTTCCCTTTTCAAAGAACCTTCAGTATCTCTGCACAGTTCTGAGCCCATATTTTTCTGCCACTTCTGTATTCTTTTCAAACCCAGGAAAGAATTTATTTTCTCTGTTTTCTATCTATCTGTAGTCTTTCTACAGCAGTATCAGGACATCATGCTGATGGTATCAAATCCCTTAACCTAAATTAATATAATTTCGTAATCCATAGTCTAGCACTGTGCTGAGAACATGCTATTAAGGATGATTATTCTTGTCCCTATAGAGAATCAACCATTTATATATTCATAATAAGAAAAATTGCAAATACTGATTTCACTAAATACCAGGAAAAATGGTTTTAACAAAAATGATTGTTTTCATGGAGGATTTAGGGTAGGCAAAAGAGGTCAGAGATCAGTTGTTTTTCATCATAAACCTCGGCACTTGTTAATCTTTACAAACATACCATATATATGGTTTGCTTTGATAAACAAAAATTGAATTTTAAAAACTGTTAGCTTGTTCACCTGTTCAAAGGCTAAACAGTCACGGTTACTTTTACTTAGCCTCAAAGACTTTTAATAAATCAATCAATCCTTGCCACAGATTCCGTTATCTGGTTTCACCTTGTGCTAAAACTAGTTCTGCCTAACAGGATGAAATCTTCAAACTGTCACGCATACTCTAATACTAACCTTGGTTAACCATGTCTGTGATGGCTTTTGCATACCTAGTCAAAGATCTAAAGTTACTAACTGGCTACAGGGTTGGTTACAGGTTACAAAACACTGGCCAGCTACAGGAAATATACAGGGGAAAATGTTAGGCCTTGGCTACTAAGTACAATCCATGCTCAGTGTTAACGATACCATGTCAGTCCACAAATTATAATGGCTAACACTGGAACATTAACACCACCCAAAATCACACTCGTAAGCAAGCCAGCATGGTAAATGAGGTCATGGAGAAGCTTGAAGCTATTTTAGGATATATCTTGAACACCAGTATAGCTCATTTGACACCACCTGCTCTCCTTTGGAGGACTATATATTTAAGTCCCTCAACAGCAACTGGGCTCAGTGCTGACTTTACAGTCCAGTTCAGGATAAATGCTGTCCTGCAGTTAGGTGTTGACCTTTAGATGAGACATTCCAATCCCCCTGCCAACATTCTCTACCATCTGCTTAACTGGCACAGTAGTAAAAGTTGTGGCTGAGAGAGTGTCTGACAGTCACCATAGTTGATTGCATATAATCACAGTAATAAAAGACTACGATTTATTCATTTGAAATAAAGAGTTGGATAATATAATCTAACATAAATAGTACTGTTGCTATGAGATGGTGGCATCAAGAAGGTTACTTGCATTCACAGTAGGAATTTACATATTCTTTTCATATAACTATTCTTGCTGCATAATGAAATCAACAAAGTTGGTGGTTCAAACTTATCAGCGGCTCCTTAGAAACACTATACAGGGTATTGCTATCAGTCAGAAATGACTCGTCAACACTTAACAGCAACAAATGAAATGAACAATACTTGACTTATCTTACCCACTTTCCTTCAGTTGATTCTGACTCATAGCAATCCTATAGGACAGAGTAGAATTGCCCCATAGTGTTTCCAATGTCATAATCTTTATAGGCACAGATTGACACATCTCTCTCCTGCAGAACAACTGGTGGGTTCAAACTGCCAACCTTGTGTTTATCAGCCAAGCTCTTAACCAGTGCAACATCAGGGCTCCTCTTAATTACCTTAGTGTCTGAAACAAATCTGCCTTCATAACTGAAGATGGCATTTTCCAGAACCCTCCAAAAAACAGTTTATGCTCAAAGTTCAGTAAAAGCCACAATTCCATGTGTGGGAAGGTTGGTAAAACTTGGTTTTCAAAGCCCTCCAAGCAGATTTTAATAATTAACTTGAAAGTCATTAAAATAATATAGAATTCAAAATAACAATTACTGATACTATCCGATGGAGTAGAGAGAAATTGGTGAAAGTCCAAAATTAAAGGCTTTTAATATATTTTAATACATTTTTACTATATTTCTTGAATGCTTCTGAACTCTGGGAAATGAATGTGTGTTGTTGTGAAGAATTTTAAAGTATTTATATCATGTGCTACAAATCTCTGACTTTTAAATCTTTCTAATTTCTCCCGACCCCCAATACTGCTCCCATTCCCAAGATAAATATTGTACATAGACAGCAAAGTTGCCGATATGAATTTGGAGTCTTCCCTACCACCAATAATGCCGGCAAGTCCTAGTTCTCTAGTTAGGCTATAACTGAAGTACAAGTGGATGATTTTAACCAACAGAAAATTATTTTCTCAAAGTTTAGGAAACTGAAAGTTTAAATTACAAACACTAGCTCTAGGGGAAATTTTTCTCTCTGTCCACTATGCTGTTATTGTTGTTAAGTGCCATCGAATTGCTCCTGACTCATAGAGACCCTGTATAGGGTTTCTAAGGAACAGCTGGTGGGTTTGAACTGCTGACCTTGTGATTTGCAGTGTGGTGCTGATTCTATAGTGCCACATTATATAGGAAGGATTTATATCTTCAGTTTCTGCTTCCTGGTTGCTTGGAGATCACCAAGCAGAGATCACCAATCTCTGCTTGCTATCTTGTGTTTAATATCTTGTTAAATCTCCAAAGACACTCTATACTAATCCTATCTTATTAACATAACAAAGACAGCCCCTGTCCAAATGAGTCTAGTACTGTAGGCATATTGGTCAGAAATTAACAACACATATTTTGTTGGAACACAATTCAATCCATAATAGACAACCTCTGTGATTACTGAGAAATGGTAGTTCTTTTCATTAAACCAGTATTTTTTGTGAAATTTTATTCTCTTGGCAATATGTTAAGCAACAGAAATGGATGTTGTTGTTGTCGTTAAGGGCCATCAAGTGGGTGCCAACTCATAGTGACCCTGCATAGGGTTTCTGAGGAACTACTAATGAAGTCCTAATGTGGCACTGTAAGATAAGCATTGGTCAGTAAGGTCAGTTTGAACCTACCAGCTGCTCCACACATATCCTATCCTGGGTATCTATGAGTTGGAAGTAACTCGACGGCACTTAACAACAACAACATTAGTGGGTTAGAACTGTGGTTAGCAATCCTGTGCTTATCCTACAGAGCTATGCCAGGACAGAAATAGATAGAAAGGCAAATCAACTCTTCCATGTTTCTAAAACTCATTTAAAGCAACACAAGCTTGGCAACACACTTAAATTGTAATCACATATCCTATTTTGTTTTTTATACCCCTGAAAAAATTTGTTGATGGGTGCATAGCAAGTGTGAGATCAGTAGGTTAGACTACAGTTATATCACATATCTGTAGGGCTGGATGACATCAAACTCTGATCATTATTACTTACAATAAGGAAATTACAGAGCAAAAAGGAAAAAGAGAGAGAGAGAGAGAGAGCAAATCTCCCAAAACATGGGGTAGTAGTTTTTATGCATCTTGGGAAAATTGATGGGAAAAAGTAAAGAGTTATACTGCCTCGCAACTTTATGGTAAGCATAGTGGCTATCTCAACAGAAACCCACTGATATTTTAATCTCTTCTATAGCACTTCTTAAGGAGCTCTGGTAGCGTAGTGGTTACGAATCGGGCTGCGAACCTCAAGGTTGGCAGTTCGAAACTACCAGCAGTTCTGCGGGAGACAGATGAGCATGTCTGCTCCCGTAAAGATTTACAGCCTCGGAAACCCTGTACAGGGTCACTATGGGTCGGAATCGACTTGACAGCACTTAACAACAACAACATAGCACTGCTTAGGGTTGCTGTAGGTTGGAACCAATGCAAAGGTACTTAATGACAATAGACCAGATTGCCTAGGTAATCTATACTAAAACAAATCTAAATCAAACCAGACCCATTGATGTCAAGTTGATTCTGACCCTTCGTGGCTCTGTATGACAGTGGAACTTCCCATAGGGTTTTCAAGGATAGAATTTTAAATGGAAACAGACTGCCATATCTTTCTTCTGCAGAGTAACTTGTAGGTTGAAACTGCCAACCTTGTATTTAGCAGCCCAACATTATAGCCACTTGCCAGCAGGGTTCTATTGAACTTATCTAGTGAGAAGAAATTTTCAGCATAGCTCATTAGTATTATTATTTAGAGCCACACATTTCTAAAGTTAGTCCCTGTCCATCACTCTGTCACGTCAATCAAAACAATTCTTTTTTCTTCATTTATCAGTAATACCTCTGAAATTCAGTCCTTCATCTACCTAGTACTCTCTTCCAAGAATACAATTTCCTTTTCTCACACTTCAAAGGTAAAGCACAGAAAGAGTCCCAAAACTCTAGGTGTACATATGCAAAGATGTTGCTTAGAATCATCACCTTTCTTAGATAAGACACTATGCTATCGATATAACTTATCATTCTGTTAGTGCATAACTGCATTGACCCAAATGAAATTTTAATGATCAGCAGGTTGTTTTCCCTTTATAAAAGTTCTTTACTTACTAGGCCTAAATCTATTCATGCACAGACATACAGATCAACAAAATGGTGTTGGGAGCAATTTGAGCTGAAGGTCTCAGACTTGGGGGTAGTGTAACCAAAGGATTGCAACTGAACAGTTGTGATCCAGAAAGTAGGGCTGCTCACAGGTCAAGCTACCACCTGAGGAACTTACAGGGCTGCCTCGAGAGACAGGGAACTTGCAAGGTTTTTCCTTGTATGAGCATCAGTTCAAGTCTGCAAAAACCTCTGTTTCCCTAGCAACTACATTCTTCTGATAAATTCCCACTTACTGCATACATCAATAACACCAGATGTTTTTGCACTCTTTTCCCTGCCCCCAGCACTTTTTTTTTGATTTGTGTATATAAAAAACTTGCCTCACTAGGTCTGAGTCACACTATCTCCATCAGAGTGCTGTGTCCCACCTGATATCAACTTTACTATTTTAATTTTGTGTCTTGTGCCTTCCTTTTTTTCTAATCGCCCGTTGCCCCTACTCGGGTTTAATCTCTCTGTGCGAGTTGCAGAGTATAGCCATTGTTGCACAAAATGGAGCCTGAATGAATTTTTACCACCAGACTTTATAGGATGCAAAGCCCAACTTCATAAATACTCTTTCTTAACTTCTCAGTAAGACATACCTCAATCAGTCTTCAGTTCTTGCAAACCCTACCCTTGATTGTAGCTAATTTATTTTTAATGTATGATCTTATTTATTTATCATTCTTCATGGTAGTGGTGGTGGTAGTGTGGCATGGAGTCAGTTCTGACTCATAGCAACCCTGCACAGGGTTTCTGAGGCTGTAAATTTTTACAGGAGCATAAAGCCTCATCCAAAGTCTGGTAGTTTCAAACTGCTGACCTTGAGGTTAGCAGCCCAACTCATAACCACTACATTACCAGAGATCCTTATTTATCACTCTTAGCACATTGTATGTTTTACTGAACTCAGAGGTAGAAGTTCGTAGTGAGGCTAGCCTCTGTGTCTTTACAATCTATCCCTCGTGTTTTCCGTTGGTCTCTTTCCTTCTTCTGGCTTCACATATTGTGTGGTCTCCTCATTTTTCTTAGTGTGTTGTTTCTTCAGAGAAATATGCTAATGTTTATGTTGTAAGACACATTCGATGTTAGTTGTAGTTTGGTGCCATCAAGCTGATAACAACTCAAAACTACTCTATGTACAACAGAACAAAACACTGTCCAGTTCTGCACTAACCTCACAGTTTTGAGTCCATGTTTGAGTCCATTGCTACTGCCATTGTGCCAGTCCATCTGGTTGGGGGTCTTCCTCTTTTTTCCTGACCCTTCACTTTACCAAATATGATATCCTTCTCCAGGGTCTGGTCCCCCCTGATAATATGTCTGAAGTATGAGAGACAAAGTCTCGCCATCCTGGCTTCCAAAGAGCATTCTAGCTGTACATCTTCCAACACAGATCGGTTTGTTCTTTTGGCAGTCCATGGTACTTTTAATATTTTCCTCTAACACCATAACTCAAATGCACCAATTCTTCTATGGTCTTTCTTATTCACTATCCAACTTTCATATGCTTATGAGGTTATTGAAAATACCATGGGTTGGATCAGGCACACCTTACAAAAAAATCCATACCAACCTTACAATAAGTAATAAAGAGAGTTATTCGGACAGAGTACTAACAGTAGAAAACAACCTGAGATTAACACACATAACAACATCACCCAGAAACCAACTCAGATATAAAGTATACAAAGTAAATTAAGTACAATATTGAAAAATAGGGAACCAAAGTCATCAATTTGCAACTGAGGAAAATTGCAGAGCTAAAAGAGGGAATAAATGGTGTTGTTTCAAAACTTCCAAATGAAGAGGAAGTCAATAAATATCAAGATAGAACGGACTATATTAAACTTGGAGATAAAATAATAAAATACAGGGTAGCCTCTGTCGGGGTTTGACCTCGACATAGTTGTGTTGTTCACTAGTGTTTGGTTCACGAGGAGGGGAGATCCAGCGGCAATAGGGATAGCGAAAGAATACACAGACAAACAGAAGAAGGGAGACAATGAGGCACCCCAAAGCCAGGGTGGATACAACACTGGTGGGCAGGCTTCGGACTACAGGCATTAT
>NW_006408532.1:31727936-31730399 GCF_000296735.1 Chrysochloris asiatica | reverse complement strand
GAAAATATCACATTTATCTGTGGATTATCAAGAGCTCCGTGTATTAAATTAATACATGTAACTGAATGTTAACATAAAAAACAATTTGCCATTAACTGCCAGTGGCCTCATTTGTTACACTCGGGCCTATAGGGCCTCGAACCTCTGACCAGTCTTACACGGTCCGCAACAAACTTCAGATAAAATTAATAAAATTTTCAAAATAATAAAGATGAATATCATAAAAACCTAATAAAATTAAAACAACAGTAATGAAGAAAACAATAAGAAAATCCATAAACAGGATGAACTCACCACAGGAAAATACATAGAACAAAGAAATTAGCAGCACCACACAAAAAAACCACACACACAGAGCCAGATGACAACAATAAAGTCATACTTAGGTTAATGCGCCAGACTGCAAAGCCGTTTGAACTACAAGGTCAGCGGTTTAAGCTCACCTGTTGCTCCTCAGAAACACTATACAGGGTCACTTTGGGTTGGAACTGGCTCAACAGCACTTCACAACAACAACATGGTCCTATAGAATAAGCACTGGACTGCGAATCACCATGCACAATTTAAGTCCACTAGCTGCTGAGGCAAAAAAAAAAACAAAAACAAAATAAAAACAGAATCTTTCTGTTCCCAAGAAGATTTAAAGCCTCAGAAAACCTACACAGGGTTGCTATGAGTTGGAACCGACTCTACAGCATTTAACAACAATGACAACAAATTGATAATTACACTGAATGTAAATGAATTAAATGAACTAATCAAGAGACAGAAAGTATCAGAATGGATAAGAAATAGAACCCTGTCTACAAGAGATGCACTTTAAACAGAAAGCCAAAATAGGCTAAAAATCAAAAGATAGGAAAACATACATTTTTAAAAATGACAATCAAAAAAGAGTAGGAGTGGCAATACCAATTTCTGATAAAATATACTTTAAGGTAAAACTCAGTTGAAGAGATTATAATGGATATTATATAATTATTAAAGGGTTAGTGCAACAAGAGGATCAAGACATAATAAATATTTATAAACCTAACGACAGAGCCCCACAAAACACAAATAAAATTTTAGCAGAATTAAAAAGAGAAGTAGACAACTCCACATTAATAGTGGGTGACTTTCATATACCACTCTGGATGAGAGACTGAACAACTAGAAAGTAAGACGAAAAATCACAGCAGAAGAACTAAACACTACAAATAACCAACTAGAATTCATAGACATGTACAGAAGCCTCCACCTAACAGCAAAATATGCATTCTTTTCTAGTGTGCTTGGAACATTCTCCAGCATAAAACATATGTTAGGCCACAATCCAGCCTCAGTAAATT
The DNA here is from genome assembly GCF_000296735.1 of Chrysochloris asiatica. Taxonomy (NCBI): domain Eukaryota; kingdom Metazoa; phylum Chordata; class Mammalia; order Afrosoricida; family Chrysochloridae; genus Chrysochloris; species Chrysochloris asiatica. The sequence goes on along the minus strand of NW_006408532.1, from coordinate 31,729,068 downwards.
TTAAGATATCAAAATACCATGAAACAACTTCTCAGGTCACTATATTATAAAGTTAGAAATAAACAGTAAGAAAAGCAAGGGTGCAAAAACAAACAAACAAATGGAAATTGAATAACACTCTGCTTAAAAACCTCTGAGCAATATATTTTTTAAATTTTTAAATGACTTGAATCAAATGAAAATGAAAACACAACAAAATCTTTGGTATGCAGCAAAAGGAATGCTCATAGGAAATTTATAGCAATGAGTACATCCATGAAAAAAAGAAGAAAGCTGATATTTCTGCAAGCATATTTGTATGTGCTTTAAATAAATCCATGTTTATAATAGAGCAAACAGGGGCAAAAGTATGAAACCTTCTTAAGCATAGGAAAACACCTAGAGAGAATGAATCTTTGGGTCTTGTAACTGGGAACAAAGTTTCAGGGGACATCAAGGTTAATTGGTATAGCATAGTTTACAAACAATGTTCTACATCCTACTTTGGTGAGCAGTGACCATGGTCTTAAAATTTTGTGAGTATCCATCTAAGATAGAACTAATTGTCTCTTTCAGTCTGGAAATAAAGAGTGATGAAAATCAAAGATGCATGGAAAGGACGAATGAAGTACTCCACTACTGTGAGACCAGAAGAACTAGATGGTGCCCAGCTTACAGAGATGACTGCTCTAATGAGATCACAATAGAGAGTCTTAGATAGAATGAGAGAAAAATGTGGAAAGAAATCTCAAAATAATTACTTAATTTATTGGATGGAGACAGGTGGAATCCCCAAGACAATGCATGGTCCTTGTTCACTCTTCAGGACTGGAACTGAATTCACCCTCGTGACTCGATTTTCAGCCAAACAATAGAAAGTCTTAAAGGCTGAACAATAACAACAGGAAAATACTGTAATCCATAGAACAATCAAACATATGAAATTAAAAGAGCAGCATTTGCCCTGGGACAAAGGCAGGAGTGAACAGCAAAGAAGAATCAGTGGAAATGGTAAACAGGAAGGAAGAGAGAAAAATGTTCAATTGTGGGTACTGCAACCAATGTCATGGAACAAAATGTTTCAAGTTGTTGGATGGAAAACCAATTTGTTCTGTAAATCTTCAATAAAATCACAATGTATATATACATATAT
>NW_006408532.1:31715893-31727823 GCF_000296735.1 Chrysochloris asiatica | reverse complement strand
AGAGCCTACAGTCCCCAGAAGAAAAGAAATAATAATGATTAGACCAGAAATATATGAAACAGAAAAACAATAGAAAGAATCAACAAGACTAGAAGTTGGTTATTTGAAAGAATTAATAAAATAATCAAACCACTGGTAAATAATTTATCTTCTGAGATGATGTGCTCAACATACAGATTGAATAAGTATGGTTAAAAGATACAACCCTGATGTACACCCTTCTAGATTTTAAATCACTCAGTATCCCCTTGTTCTAATCTAACAACTGCCTCTTGGTCTATGTACAGGTTCCTCATGTGCTTAAGTTTTTGGAAATTAAAATTCTTTGCAATGTTATCCATAGTTTGTCATGATCCAGACAGTCAAATGTTTTTGCCTAGCCTGCATTTCACTACGTTACCTTTCTGTAAAATGGACACAAATATGGACCTCTTCCAAATGGTAGAGATTGGTAGCTAGCTGTCTTCCAATTTTCTTGGCATAGACAAGTGAGTGCTTCCAGTACTGCATCAGTTTATTGAAATATTTCAATTTGTCGAAATATTTTGATTTGTACCCCATTGGTTCTTGGAGAATTATTTATTGTAATTCCTTCAGTGCAGTTTGCACTTTTTTTTCACAGGATAGGCTTTTGATCATAGGCTACCACTTGTAATAACCATTGTTGTTGTTAAGTGCCGCTGAGTATGTTCTGACCCATAGTGACCCTGTATAGGGTTTTCGAGGAGCAGCTGGTAAACTTGAACTTGACGTTGTGGTTCAAACTGACTTTGCAGACCAGGAAGAGATGCAAATCAAAACAAAGAGCTGTCAGAAAACAACAAATGCTGGTGGAGGTATGGAGAGACTAGAACCCTTGTACACTGCTGGTGGAACTGTACAATCACACATCTTCTGTGGAAAATGGTATGGTACTTCCTTAAAAAGTTGGAAATAGAAATACTATATGACCAGCAATCCTGCTACTAGGCACATAGCTTAGAAAAATAAGAATTGATACAGGAATAGATATACACACACCCATGTGCATCACCATGGTATTTTCAATAACTTCAAATGCATGTGAAAGCTGGACAGTGAATAAGGAAGACCATAGTAGAAGTGATGCATTTGAGTTATGGTGTTGGAAGAGAATATTGAAAGTACCATGGGCTATCAAAAGAACAAACAGATTTGTGTTGGAAGAGGTACAACCAGAGTGCTCCTTGGAGGCCAGGATTTCCAGACTTCATCTATCATACTTCAGACATGTCAGGAGGGACCAGTCACTGGATAGGGATATCATGTTTGGTAGGGTGGAGGGTCAGAGAAAAAGAAGAAGGCCCCCAGTGAGATGCATTGGCAATGGACTCAAGCATGGCAACAATTGTGAGGTTAGCCCAGGACCGGGCAGTGTTTCATTCTGTTGTGCATAAGGTTGCTATGAGTTGGTACTGACTCAATGGCACCTAACAACAAGCAACATGTGCATCTAAACATTAGTCACAATAGCAAAAAGATGGAAATAACCTAAAAGTCTACCAACAGATTAATGGATACACAACTTATGAACATGCACACAATGGAATAATATGTGACATTAAAGAATAACAATGAGTCTACAAAACACCTCAAAACAGGAGTCAACCTTGAGGGCTTTATGCAGAATGAAATTAGTCAATCAGAATGACAAAGATGATTTAACACCACGATTGTAAAAAGTTAAGAGAAGGTCTTCACACAGGAAGAATCATTCCTTGATGTTACCAGGTATGAAATGGAAGAGAGGTAAATCACTAACTAGAGGGTTGTTGTTGTTAAGTGCCATCAAATCCATTCCAACTCATAGTGACCCTGTATAGAGTTTCCAAGGAATGACTAGGAATTTTGAACTGCCAACCTTGTAGTTCAAACTGACCTTGAGGTACAGTGCTTATCTTATGGTGCCACACCAGAACTAGAGGGTAGACACATATTAGCTGGGGTGAAGGAGAAGACAGTATACAATAATGGGGAGGGCAGCACAAAATGATCAAAGCAAAGGAAGACACTGGGAGGGTCATAAGAATGCAAGAGAGATAGATACTACTACATACAGAATTCTGCATTAACTGAAACAGCAACAATCTGAGTGGATACACAGATGTTCACATATGTTAAACAAGAGTGGGAAGGCAAATATAACTACACCAATGAAAAAGCATTCAAGGAAAAATTCCATTATTCTTTAATTCCAATTTTCCACAAACTTTTTGAAGCCCCGTTGTATAGATTTGACAGAGGATATATTTACATATATATTCACATATGCTACAAACATATCCATAAATATAGTGGAACATATGGAAAACAAAGTATGAAACTTCTCAGCCATAACCAAACATCTTGAGAAAATGAATTGCTGGGCCCAAGGACTCGGGTCCATAGTCATGGAAGATATCAAGGTCATGTGGCACAATGTAGGCCTCAAAGAAAATAATGAAGAAGACCTGACTGCCTAGTCGGATACAGACAGATGAAACCCTGATACTCTGACCCTTCAGGCCTTGGACTGAACTCACCTCAATGGCTGAACTTTCAGCCAAACAACAGACAAGTCTATAAGGTGACCAATAACACTAGGGAGGTACACATTCCTTAGACAATTCAATAATTTAAGATCAAAAGGGAAGCATTTGCCCAAGGATAAAATTCAGAAGGCAGCAAGGGATAGGAAAGAAGGACTAATGGAAATAGAGAACACACGGAGAAAGTGGAATGAGTGTTGTTGCATTGTGAGGATTGCAATCAATGGCAGGAAACAAAGTGTGTGTGAATTGTTGGATTTTTGTTATGCTCAGCAAACCTTCACCCAAATCCCAATAAAAAATTTTAAATAATTTGAAACACACTATTTAGACACCAAAATGACCCCAGGGTTCATGGCTTTAATGATTGGTAGTCCAGTATGGCAGGGGGAGGGTCACCCACAGCAATGGCATTGTCACCCAATGCAGTTGGTGTCATTGTTACCCAGTGCGGTAATTCATCACCAGCCCCGCCGCATCACCAAGTGCAATAACTCTTCTGGGCAGAGAGGAGGATCTTCTTGGCTAAAGGGAAGAAGTTCAGGATGTCACAGGGAGGGGGACAGGATGAGGTAGGGCTACTCCACCCAGCCAGCCCTGCCACAGGAGGTACGATACTCTGAGTTACTGCACTGGGAGACACTAACCGTCCTGACACTACTGCTTTCAAACCAGGTGCTCAGAAAGGATGTGCCTAGAGCACTGGTCCCATACATAAAATATTAATATTTATCTTGTGATTTATCTGTCCACCAAGTTGTTAAATGCCAATGAGTTGGCATGCTTTGTTACCATCTAATTCTACAACATCTTCTCAAATTCATGAAGTGACTGGTAGGTTTGAACCACTGACCCTTTCTATCATACCGTCTAGTGCTTATCCCTACAGTGCAACAACAGGACTCTGCTCAATAAGTAGACTTGCTCAAAAGACTTCCTAAATTTCTTGAGACATGGTATTTTGTTTTTCCAATTTTATATTCCCAGATGTGGAACAGTACCTGGGATAAATTATATCCCCTTCTATTATTAGTTGAATATGAAAGATCCACACTCCTTACCAAATATCAAGATTAAGTAAACACTGAAGTTATAAAACAGTGTGATTATTAGTGCAAATTGCAGAAATAGAAAAATGGAACACAATAAAGAGCCTAGAAAATTTCCATGCAGATATGGAAACAGATCAAAGAGGTATACTGCTGATTAACAAAAAGAGTTTGTACAATTCATAAATTATGTTGTGACAATGGGCTAATCTTATGGGGGGAAAAATAGAAATAGGATCCCTACCTTATATCGCACACAAAAATGACCTTATATCATACACAAAAGTGTTAATTCCAGGTAGATTAACAATCTAATGTAGAAGGAAAAGCTATACAATTTTTTAAATAAAATAAAGGGAAAAAATCTTCATAAATGCAAATGAGTTTGTTGTTTTTTATTAAAGCACACACAATACATAAAAACATATACAAAAGAACCCACAAAGTTTAAGGGATTCGTTTATATAAATTTGACTACATTAAAATTGAAAACTCCTGTATATCAAAATACACAGTTAAAACAAATACTTAGAAACCAAGATTTATTAGTGGCTGGTTACCAAGGAGCTCTGGTAACTTGTTGTTGTTAGGTGTCATCGAGTTGGTACCGACTCATAGCGACCTTATGCACAGCAGAATGAAACACTGCCCAGTCCTGGGCCAACCTCACTACTGTTGCCACACTTGACTCCATTGATGCTGCCACTTGGCCAATCCATCTTGTTGGGAGTCTTCCTCTTTTTCTCTGACCCTCCACCTTACTAAACATGATATCCTTCTCCAGGACTGGTCCCTCCTGACAATATGTCTGAAGTATGAGAGACGAAGCTTGGCCACCCTGGCCTCCAAGGAACACTCTGGCTGCACTTCTTCCAAACAGATCTATTGGTTCTTTTGGCAGCCCATGGCACTTTTAGTATTCTCCAACACCATAACTCAAAGGCATCAATTCTTCTACAATCTTCCTTATTCACTGTCCAGCTTTCGCATCCATATGAGGTTATTGAAAATAACATGGCTTGGGTCAGGCGCACCTTAGTCCACAAGCTGACATCTTTGTTCTTCAAACTTTTAAAAGGCCTTGTGCAGCAGATTTGCCTAATGCAATACGTCGTTTGATTTCTGGACTGCTGCTTCCATGAGTGTTGATAGTTGATCCAAGAAGAATGAAGTCCTTGACAACTTCAATCTTTTCTCTGTTGATAAGAACGTTGTTTACTGGTCCAGTGGTGAGGATTTTTGTTTTCTTTACATTGAGATGCAATCCATACCGAAGGCTGTGGATAATGGCTAGTGGTTACTAATCGGGCTGCTAATCTCACGTTCATCAGTTCGAAACTGCCAGCTGTTCCGTGGGAGAAAGATAAGGCTTTCTGCTCCCATAAAGATTTACAGCCTCAGAAACCCTATAAAGGGCCGCTATGATTCGGAACTGACTCCATGGCACATAACAACAACAACCAGTTCTTTATTGGTGAAAAAAGGAATCCAGATGGGATGGTTGCTCTGTTGGATTATCGTGAAGTTGGTATAACCCCATATATGATTTTCTTTAAAGATGGTTTAGAAATGGAAAAAATGTAAACAAATTTGGCAATTATTTGGACCTGTCACCTGTTATCCTACCTGGCTTCTGTTCTTCATCCACACACCACTAGGACTTGGACAAAATGGGACCGATGTTATTTTGAGACCTTGATTTATTTGGAACAGAACCATGTTCTTTTTTTTTTTTGTTTGTTTCTTTTTAAGGAACAAAAAAACCCCATGTAGGTTATCTAAAAATAAAAATGCATTTGAAGTCATTTGAGAATGTCTCTTAGTTTAATATTTAAATTCATCCTGTAGTGCTCCTGGGGAAGCTGGAGCGGAATTGTAGCTCACTTGTTGCTAAATGCCATCGAGTCGATTCTGACCCATAGCGACCCTGTATAGAGTTTCCAAGGAGCAGCTGGTGAGCTTGAACCACTGACCTTGCAGTTATAAATGACTTCGCAGTCTGACGCATTAGCCTACAGCAACACAACAGGACAGTACTGCAAACTGAGAGTCTTCAGTCAACTTCAACAGTTAAAACGACTTGTGTGGGATTGGAGAATAAAAACAAGAGTCAAAAATCTTAACTCTTAATTGAAATAAAGGGAGAGACTATGGTCCTAGCAGTACCAACAATTGAAGTGGAGCCTTATGCATTTCATCACCTACATATGGAAGAGATGATTAAAAGAATAAAAAGAGACTAACACAATTGGAAAAAGAACAAAAGACATGAATGGGCAATTCAACTTAAGGTATCACGAATGGCTAATGAATACTTGTAAAGATAGTACACATTCCTATTAATAAAAGAAATTGTTATTAAAACTACAGTGAGGTGCCCTTGTATATCTATCAGAATAGAGCCTTGGAAACTCTGTGGGGAAGTTCTACTCTGTCCAATCGGGTCACTATGAGTCAGAATCAACTCATAGTGACCCGATGCAGAGGAACAGATGTTGGCTGAGAGGAACAGGAGAAGTGAGAGGAGAAAGTTGTTCAATTTGGAGAAAAGTGTTGCCATTAGAAATAATTTCAACTTCCTGGAACTCAAGAAAACAAAGTTGGAAGTATTTCCTTCCCAAAACATTTTCTTTTATTCCTTGGCCATTTTGTTCCCTTTTCACAATAAGAGAACATTTCACTCAGCACTACTGGTGGCATATTTGTATCATGTTTATAAGTATAACTAAGATATCAATGATAATGATTAATAAGCTTGAGCAAGGAAGTCACTCACTTGGATGCCATGGGTGGTAGGATTGTTCCATTTAAATAAAGTCAAGCATAATAAGCAACTGTTGCCCTAATTCTTTCAGTAACTTAAATGTCAGTTGCATTTATTACTATGATCTAAGGTATAGATGCAAAAGCAATTGTGTAGGTCTCTAAAAATGGGCAGCTGACATCGAAATTGTTTACTGACAAGTTGATTTCTTTGTGCTGTTGTTTTAATAATAATACAGGAAGGAAACAAACACATTTTGGTCAGTCTTAAAAAAGAACAACAAACAATGCCCCCCAAAAATCAGTAATGAAGAACACTAGGAATGCTATTATGTAAGACTGCATATTTGATAAGTACTTGGATTTAAATTGATTTTTTTGGGGTCCTTACTATTATTTCTGTCCAAAAAAGGTGAAATTTAACATGGACAAAAGTGGCAAGAACTAATAATACCAGGCTCAATTGCATAGGCAGGAATAAAGCTCTTGCTACTCAGAGTATATATGGTCCACAAACCAGCAGCATGGACATCACTTGGGAACTTGTTAGACATGCAGTAACTCAGTCCTCACCCAGACCTGCAAAATCAGAATCAGTATTTAATAACATCCCCCAGGTGATGCATTTCCTCATTAAAATTTGAGAAGCCCAGGTTTAAGTAACTAAATTTGACTTCATTATTACATGATTTGCACACTTTTTTTTTCAGTGAAGATTATGGCTCATCCTGTTCATTAATGATATTTAAGTGATGGCAAGACAGGCATAGAGCTTTAACAATTATAATTAGACATTTCTGTCTGATTTTAATACTATTTCTCATAAAATTTGTTTTGTTTCAAAATTTTGTTCCAAAATATTTTTTGTTCCAAAACAAATTATGCATACCTTCCTATCCACTGAAATTATTAATCAATTCCATGAGGATAAATCATAACACATTTTTCCTATTTCTACTGTAAAAATGATAAGGTGAAAATGTCTGCCTTCGTCTCACTTTTAAAGAACATAGGAGGAACAAGAGCCATATCACATGGCTGATGGCTATAAAGTAGAGGTCAGATATACCTCCACTCTCCAACCTTTGTTTATCAATTCAGACACCAACCGTCCCTCCCACTACACTCTCTACTTCACTGTTGGGTTCAATTCTTTGTTGCAATGACCACACAGAAGTCAAAGACAAATTCACAATTAAAGGATTTATTAGGAAAGCTGTTGTTACTAGGTACTGTTGAGTTGGTTCCGATTCATAGGTCAACCCTATGACAACAGAATGAAACATTGCCTGATGCTGCACCTCCCTCACAATTGTAGTTAGACTTGAGCCTATTGCTGCTGCCACAGTATCATTCCATCTAATTGGGGTCTTCCTCTCTTTTTCTGACCCTCCACATGACTAAACATAATGTTCTTCTCCAGAGACTGGTCTCTCCTGATAATACATCTGAAGTTGTTGTTGTTGTTGTTAGGTGCCATCGAGTCGGTACCGACCCATAGCGACCTTATGCACATCAGAACGAAACACTGCCCGATCCTGGGCCAACCTCACTACTGTTGTCATGCTTGAGTTCATCAATGCTGCCACTTGGCCAGTCCATCTCATTGGGGGTCTTCCTCTTTTTCTCAGACCCTCCACCTTACCAAACATGATATCCTTCTCCAGTGACCGGTTCCTCCTGACAATATGTCCAAAGAATGAGAGATGAAGCTTGGCCATCTTGGCCTCCAAGGAGTACTCTGGCTGCACATCTGAAGTTGTTGTTGTTATGTGCAATGGAGTCGGTTCCAACTCATAGCGACCCCGTACAGGGTTTCCGAGGCTGTAAATCTTTACGGGACCAGAAAGCCTCACCTTTCTCCCATGGAACAGCTGGTAGTTTCGAACTGCTGACCCTGAGGTTCGCAGCCTGATTCGTAACCACTTCGCTACCAGAGCTCATCTGAAGTAGCAGGTTATAATTCAGGATCAGTCACAACTCAGGATATAGTTTCTCAGTCAGGACAGCTTGTCTCAACAGTGTTCATAGGCATACCTTCTCTGGCCTTCAACCTTTAGTCCCATGATCCCTTGGCCTCTGGACTGCTCTAGCAAGTGTTACAAAGCTCTTTTAGCTCTGCTGATAAATACCCAGAGGCACTCCACTCTACCAGAAACCCTCATGTTTGAACACACTCAGCTTTTTTGCTCTGTGGGCCAGGAATCCCATCTCTCTCTCTCTTCTCAATCTCTTGGGTCTGTTGCCTCTGCTGCTGCTTCTCACTACCTCTCGCTGAACTGGAGTCACAGCTCTCTGTACCTCTACTGAGTCAAAGACATTCCCAGTGTAGGGATTCCTAGTCAAAAGGATGTGCTCCATCCTGGTTCATCTCTCATAATGGTCATGAAATCCCCTTTTTTGCCTATGGGATGGCTCATTTTAAGTCTAGTGAGATGACAAACTGACCAATCACCACAGTAAAGTTCCATTTACCCTATTTGCAGGAGTCCTGGTGTGGTGCTGTGGGTTAATGCGCTAGACTGCAAAGTCAGTTTGAACTGCAAGGCTGGTGGTTCAAGCTCACCAGTAGCTCCTTGGAAACCCTCTAGAGGGTCACTAGACTCAATGCACTTAACAACAACAACAACAACAACAACCAGAATAATGTCATGTATCTTATGCATATTCTTAGAAAGCTATCCACCCTCTTTGGAGGGTCACAAGTATCTCACATTTGAACAGTTCCACCCAATCATTTGGGTAGGAATTTTTTAGGGGGGGAATTACAAAGACTATAGCTAGCAAGGCCATATTAAATAATTTACTGCATGACCTCTACCAATATTGACTTTTTTCTTTGATGGAGGGGTATTGTCTTTATACTTTTTCACACTGAACAAAAGAAAAGCAATAAGAATAACAGTTTGGGATGCTCATTGTTGTTAAGTTCTGTCGAGTCAGTTTCAACTCATAGCAGCCCTGTATAGGGTTTCCGTGGAGCAGTGGGTGAGTTTGAACTGTTGACCTTGTGGTTCACAGTCCAGTGCTGACCCTACCACACCAAATAAATACTCATGATATATATAGATATAGTGCTGTGAGTTAATGCACTGGACTACAAGGTCAGGTTGAACCACAAGGCATCCACTCCTTGGAAATCCTATACATAGGGTCACTATGAATTGAAATAGATTATAAGACACCACCACCACTATATATATATATATAATATATATATATATTATAATTCTGTATGCATTTTGCCTCTTGGTCTTAGTTGAGGATGTCTTAGTTTGCCTCTTGGCCTTCAATACTTGAGCACAAGTGTTCTTGAATTCTTTGAAATGTTATTCTTTGTTTGTTATGATTCATAATTTTGACTAACTTGGCGTGGCCAATAAAACACAAGTAAATTTCTGGTATTCTGCTTTCAGCCAAAATCCATCTGGCATGAGCAATGATAGTCTTTATTCCACATCCTCTTCTGGATCTGGCTTGAATTTCTGGCAACACCCTGTTCCTGTATTCTGGCAACCATTTTTCAATATCTTCAGCAAAACTTTACTTACATGTGTTATTAATGATATTGTTTGAGAATTTCTGCATCTGTAGGGCCACCTTTCTTGATCAGGTAGCTGTTTCCCATCTTTCTTGCTATAGATGGATGAGTGACATCCATTTGTTGCAGCATTTCCATTGGTATTCCGCTAATTCCTAGAACCTTATTTTTCATCAATGCCTTCAGTTCAGCTTGGACTTTTGCCTTCAATATCATATGGTACCTTATTGATATGATAGTTTTGATCGTATGCTACCTCATGGAATGGTTGAATGTCAACCAATTCTTTTTGATATAGTGAATCTGAGCATTCCTTCCTGTTTAAAGCTTCCTTTATCATTCAATATTTTGCCAGTAGAATCCTTCAATATAGCAACTTGAGGCTTAAATTTTCTCTTCAACCCTCTCACGTTGAAAAGGGCCAAGCATGTTTTTTATGTTTAGGGAACATAAAGATGCCTGAAGTTGCAAAATCAGGGCTGTAGGGTAAATGGAGTAAGGTTTCCATGTGAACTTTTTATAGGATAGTCCTTGCTACCCTTGAAGAAACAGCAGGTGCAATGTCATGATGAAAAAATTTCTAGGAACAAATTTCCTGACCTTTTATTCACCAATGTAGTTTTTAATTTTCTTAAAAATTCTTCATAGTAAACCCTCATGACCGTCCTGTGTTCTTCAACAAAATCTATCAAGATTATCCTTTTGTAATAAAATAAAATAGCAGTTGTCATAACCTTCTAGACTGACCTCTTGGCCTTCAACTTAACTGGCTCAGCAGATGGGCTCAGGAGTCACTGTCTTGATTGGACCTTGGATGTCTTTTTTGAAGGTTAGGTGCCTTTATTCAGTTCTGACTTATGGTGACTCTGCACAGAAGGAAGCACTACTGCCTGGTCCTGCACCATCCTCACAATTGTTGTCATGTTTTAGTATTATTTTTGCAGTCACTGTGTCAATCCACCTCACGGCAGTCTTACTTGTTTTCTGTGAACCTCCAGTTGATTTAACAGGGACTGGTCACTCCTTATAGTATGCCCAACACATGTGAGATAAAGACTCACCATTCTCTCTTCCAAGGAACTTTCTGGCTGCAATTCTTCCAAAATAGATTTGTTTATTCTTTTGGCAGTCCATGGTGCTTTCAATATTCTTTTCCATTACCACAGTTCAAACGTATCAATTATTCTGTGGTCTGCCTTATACACTGTCCAACTTTCATGTACATAAGAAGTGACTGAAAATACCAGTGTTCTGGAATACTCATACTCCGCAATGTTGTCCATAGCTTGTCATGATCCACACAATCAGTAGTCAATGAAGCACAGGTAAATAACTTTCTGATATTCTCTGCTTTCAGCCAAGATCCATCAAACATAAGCAATAATATCCCTCGTTCCATGGCCTCTTCTGAATCCAGCTTGAACCTCTGGAAGTTCTCTGTCAATGTATGCTTGCAGCCATTTCTGTATTACCTTTAGTAAAAACTGTACTCACATGGGATATCAAAGAGATTGTCCACTGATTTCCAGATTCTGTTGGGTCACCTCTCTTTGAAATGGGCACAAATACGGATCTCTTCCAATCAGTCGGCCAAATTTTCTTGGCATAGATGAGTGAGTCCCTCCTGTGCCACTTCCCTTTCTTGAAAGATTTCAATTTTTGTTCCATCAATTCCTGGTGCCTTGTTCTTTGCCAATTCCTTCACTACACTTTGGACATCCTCCTTCAGTATCATTGGTTCTTGATCATAAGCTACCTCTTGAAATGGTTGAACATTAATCATTTCTGTTTGGTACAGTGACTTTGTGTATTCCTTCCATCTTCTCTTGATGCTTTCTGCATCATTCAATAATTTGCCCAGAGAATCTTTCAATAATGAAAAGTCGAGGCTTGAATTTTTACCTCAGTTCCCCAGCTTGAGACATGCTGAATGCGTTCTTCCTTTTTGGTTTTCTGATTTCAGATCTTTGCACATTTTGTTGTAACATTTGGCTTTATCTTCTCGAGCTGCTCTTTGAAATTTTCTGTTCA
>NW_006408532.1:31697982-31714933 GCF_000296735.1 Chrysochloris asiatica | reverse complement strand
TTTTTTTTTTATTTTCAATGGATGTTTACAGCTCTTTCTCTTTATTTTGAGTTGTGCTCCATCAGCAAATGAACATACTGTGGGCTTTACTCCATTTATGTCATCATGGTCAATTCTACTCTAAGGAGGTAGCTCTTCCCCAGTCTCATTCTGAGTGCCTTCCAACCTGAGGGGCTCATTTTCTGGCTATCTGACAGTGTTTCCTCTGCTATTCATATGGTTTTCAGTGAATAAATATTAGGAAGTAGTGTCACTCCTTCTTCCAAGTCTGTCTTCATCTGGAAGCTCATCTGAAACCTGTCCTCCATGGATGACCCTGCTGGTATTTAAAATACTGGTGGCATTGGTATTAATGGATATATAATATTTTCAGGAGTCCTGGCATGGCACAATAGGATAAGCACTGAACTGCAAGGTCAGTTTGAACCACAAAGTCAGTGGTTCAAACTTACCAGCTGCTCCTTGGAAACCCTGTACAGGGTCGATAAGAGTCAGAAAACAGCAGACGCCACTTAACAACAACAATATTTTTCAAAAAGGTATCAGCTCTTCACTATTCTCAACTCAGTGCTCTCCAGGGCATTCTTAAACCTAAAGTCTTATAATAGAAAGGCAAATGAGCTGGACTGAAAGGTAGGCTTGAACTGCATGGTCAGCAGTTCATGCTCCTTGGAAACCCCATAACAGGGCCTCTGGTTGGAACCGACCCAATGGCACTTAACAACAACTATCTTACTAGATGTCCTGTGGTCCTCTTAAAGTTCTCCAGCATTGAAGGTATATAACAGAAGCATCTTCCTTGCATAACTGAATCAATTGGAGTATGAGATTTTAAAGCATCCATATGGCATAGAACTACTTCAAACCACAACTAAATGACAAAGCAAAAATCCACAAGATCTTAATTATCAGCAAGTCTGGTCAGATCAAGTTTCAAGGTACACATTATATTTGGCCATGTCAGATAAATAAAACAGATTCAGTTCTTTAGATGCTCTTATAATAGATATTTTCCTCTAGTACACTGGCATCAGTATTTCCAAGTTCAGAAATTCACTATGTATCATCAATGTTAAGACTTGGGCTTGTGGACACAATGCTCTTTCTTCTTAGCTTTGTTCTTCTGGTCTTCCATATTTCAAAATCTAATATCACACTCTATTCTGAACCTTCTTGCTATAGTCCTTCCCTCATACACTGCCTTAAGCTTTTATGCATTCATCATTAAAGATGAAACTACTCTTACTAATTTAATGATTCAGTAGAAAAATAAACATGATAAATACAAAGTTATTTTATATTACCAAATCCTAGTATTGTGTTATTAACAAATATTACAATAATCTTCACCATAACCCTATAGATTCTTATATTCATCTTCATTTTGCAGATGGGGAAACTGAGATTTAGTAATAAAAGGTACTTTCAAATATTGTTCTACAATCTTTTAGCTTTTCACACTTAATTCAAATCTTTTCTTCTGGTTTAGAAGAGTTTCTATTATGCTAATCAGTGCTATCTGTGGAGACCTGGGGTGGCAGGTCAGCGACTCAAACCAAACAGCCACTCCTGGGAAACCCTATACAGTGTCACTACGGGTCAGAACCGACCCAATGGTACTTAGCAACAGCAGTATTCTTACTTTAAGGAGCTCTGGTAGTGTAGTGGGTTACAAGTCAGACTGCTCACTATAATGTCAGCACTTTGAATCTACCAGGTGCTTCATGGGAGAAAGATGCTGCTTCCATAAAGATTTATAGCCTCAGAAACCCTACAAAACTGCTATGGGTCAAAACCGACTCTACAGCACATAATCACCACCATTCCTACTTTAATAGAAGTGTTCTTCATACTTTGAACTTAAAAGTTCTCAAATGTGTTTTTAAGCATCAATTGGGATGATCAAGTAATTTTTTTTCTACTTTCTTTGATCCCTTTTTTATGATGAATTGTTTTAATAAATTTCCCTTAAATTTTTCTTTGCATGTCTGTGATAAAAAGAAACATGTTCATACTGTATTAGTATTTTAATATAATGCTGTATTTGAATTACTATTATTTATTTAGGATTTTGAGTCTTTATTGAGATCAATTCATCTTTTTCTAAACTTAATAAAATGTTCATTGAATATTATTATTTTAATATAGTCTGAATTTAAGTTGCTATCGTTTATTTCGAGTTTTTGAATCTTTATTTTTAAGTGAACTAGCTATATTTTGCAATTCATAAAATCAAGTGGGGATCAATCTATCTTTTTCTAAGCTCAATAATATTTGAAATAATATGGGAGTTGCTTTTTTTTCTTGAAGGGTTGGAGAAAATCACCCTTAAAATATTATGAGTCTAGTATCCTCTTAAGAGTTCGTTAAAATTTAACAACATTCTCAATTTATTCCATGAATATTCAGAGTCTCTTTTTCTTCTTATATTACTTCCAGTAATGCATATTCTCCTAGCAAATTGTCCATTATACTACAGTATAAATTTTAAGAGGTGTTAATAATATTCAATTACAGTATTTTATGTCCTCAATATCTTATATTGAAATAATTTTCTCAATCATTCTCCTCATTGTTGACTACCTACTCTGTGCTAAGCATTACTTGAAGCACTGAGAAACTCCGTACTGTCAAACTCTACAGCACATAATCAGAGGTCAGTGGTTCAGGTCGATGGGAGAAAGATAAGGCTTTCTACTCCTGCAAAAGATGTATAGCCTTGTAAACCCTATACAGGGTCGTTGTGAGTCAGAACTGATTTATGGCACTTAACAACAACAGCAACAATTCATATATGCTTCTAGGTCCTTAGGATCCTTCAGTCTAGTAAGGAAGAACAATGGTAAACAAGTAAGCAAACACGTAATTACAAATTGTAGTAAGTGGTATGAAGCTAACAAAATACAATTACAAAAAATAATTGGGGTGGGGCTACAGCTTGATAGCATTAATAGAGAGCTCTGAGGAGTGGGGTTATTTAATGCTAAAGAAAAGGACAATTTCACAAATATTCTAAGGCAGTAAAAAGTCTGTTTTATGAAATGACTATGGGGGAAAACGTATAATATAGTTGAAATTCGGTGAGTGATGTAGAGAGGGACTTAAGAAGATATTGTAGAGTTAGACGGGTACCAAAGTATGAGTATGCAGGTCTTTGGTTGCTTCCCGAGCATTTCAGCAAACCAAACCACCAAGCCAAACCACCTTCCATGGAGTCAATTTCAACCTTACAGGACAGAAACCCTGCCTCTTAGCATTTCTGAGGCTATAAATCTTCATAGGAGGAGACAACCTTATCTTTCTACCATGGAGCGACTGGTGGGTTTGAATTCCTGACTTTGCAGTTAGTAACCCAATGCTTATCCTACAGTGCCATCAGGACTTGTGGAATTTCAACTATGAAGGAGATTAAATTAATTGCCTTCATGTTGTTTTCAACCCATAGATATCAGAAAGGACAGAATAGAACAGGTCCATAGAGTTTCCAAGGTTACAATCTTTGCAAATGTAGACTGTCAAATCTTTCTCATGTAGATAGGCTGGTGGTGGTGATGGTTGTGTGCCATGAAGTCAGATCCAACTCATAGTGATCCTGTATAGGGTTTCTGAGGCTGTTAATTGTTATGGGAGCAGAAAGCCTTATTTTTCTCCAGTGGAAACATTGGTAGTTTCGACCTGGAGATTTGCAGCCTGACTCATAATCACTATGATACCAGGAGGCTAGTATGTTTGAACCACCAACCTTCACTTAGAAAGCAAGTGTTTTAACCACTGTGTTACCAGGTACCGTTAAAGAGGTGATTTTGTTGTTGTGAGATACCATCCAGTTGTTCCCATCTCAAATGACCCTATATACAACAGAACAAAAGACTGTCCTATCCAGCACCATCCTCACAATTGCCCATTGTTGTTGCCACTGTGTCAATCACTGAGGGTCTTTCTCTTTTATGCTGGTCTTCTTTAAAGAGAATTTTCCACCTTACCAAGCATAAAGTCCTTCTCCAGGTATGGGTCCATCCTGACAACATGTCCAAAATAAGAGAGTTGAAGTCTAGCTATCTTCACTAGTAAGGAGCAATCTGCCCTTATTTCTTCCAAAACAAATTTGTTCATGCTGGCAGTCCATGCTATATCCAACATTATTTTCCAGCACCATGATACAAATGCATCAATTCTTCTACAGTCTTCCTTATTATTTGTCTAGATTCGACATGCATATGAGGGATTGAAAATACCTTGGCTAAAGTCAAGTAGAGCTTGGCTAAGGTAGCGTAGAGATGCTAAAGCTAATGGAAGAAGTGAAGAGGTTTAAAAGCTGAACAGAAAATTTCAGAGTTCAGTTGAAAAAGACAGAATCAAATATTACAATGAAATATGCAAAGACCTGGAGTTAAAAAACCAAAAGGGAAGAACACTCTCAGCATTTATCAAAGTGAGGGAACTGAAGAAAAAATTCAAACCTTGACATGTGGTATTGAAGGATACTATGGGCAAAATATTGAATGATGCACAAAGCATCAAAAGAAGATGGAAGTAATACGCAGAGTCACTGTGCAAAAAGGAAGTGGTTGATGTTCAACCATTTCAAGAGGTAGCATATGATCAAGAGCCAATTGATCCTGAAGGAAGAAGTACAAGGTATATTGAAGGCATTGGCAAAGAACAGGGAACACAGAATCGATGGGATACAAATTGAAATCTTTCAACAAATTGAGGCAGCACTGGAGGTTCTCACTCATCTATGCCAAGTTTGGGAGAAAACTACCTGGCCAACTGACTGGAAGAGATCCATATTTGTACCCGTTCCAAAGAGAGGTGACCCAAAGAAATGCAGAAATCATCGGACAATGCCACTAATATCCCATGTGAGTAAAGTTTTAGTAAAGGTAACACAAAACACCTGCAACCATACATTGACAGAGAACTCCCTAAGGTTCAAGCCAGATTCAGAAAAGGACATGGAACAAGAGATATCATTGCTGACAACATTGCTGATATCATTGCAGCCAAGATCAGCTGGATTTTGACTGACAGCAGAGAATGCTAGAAAGATGTTTACTTGTGCTTTATTGACTATACAAAGGCTTTCGATTGTGTGGATCATGAAAATTTATGGATAGCATTGTGAAATATGAATATCCTAGAACAGTTTATCGTGCTCATTAGGAACCTGTACATAGACTAAGAGGCAATTTATCAAACAAAACAAGGGAACACCAAATGGTTTAAAATTAAGAAAGGGTTGTATTCTTTCACTGTACTTATTCAATCTGTATGCTGAGCAAATAATCCAAGAGGCACGATCATGTAGAGAAAAATGTGGCATCAGGATTGGAAGAAGATCGTTAACAATCTGCGATATACAGACAATACAACCGTGCTTGCTGAAAGTGAAGAGAACTTATAATACTTACTGATGAAAATCAAAGACCACATCCTTTGGTATGGGTTGCACCTCATTGTAAAGAAAACAAAAATCCTCACAACTGACCTAATAAACTTCATCCATATAAATGGAGAAAAGATGGAAGCAAAACTTCATTTTGCTCAGATCAACCATCAACACTCAAGGAAGCAGTAGTCAAGAAATCAAGTGACATATTGTATTGGGCAAATCTGCTGCACAAGTCCTCTTTAAAGTGTTCAAGAGAAAAGATGTCAGTTTGAGGACTAAGGTTTGCCTGACCCAAGCCACGATATTTTTAATAACCTCATATGCATGCAAAAGTTGGACAGGGAATAAGGAAGACTGTAGAAAAATTGATGCATTTGAGTTACAGTGTTGGAGGAGACTATTGAAAGTACCATCAACTGCCAAAAGAACATATAGATCTATTTTGGGAAGTCAAGATGGCCAGACTTTGTCTCTAATTCTTCAGACATGTTATCAGGAGGGACCAGTCACTGAAGAATGAT
This sequence comes from Chrysochloris asiatica, assembly GCF_000296735.1. NCBI lineage: Eukaryota > Metazoa > Chordata > Mammalia > Afrosoricida > Chrysochloridae > Chrysochloris > Chrysochloris asiatica. The sequence goes on along the minus strand of NW_006408532.1, from coordinate 31,709,017 downwards.
GTCATGTTCGGTAAAGTAGAGGGTCAGAAAAAGAGGCCCCAATGAGATGGATTGGCATAGTGGCAGAAGTGATGTCCCTCATCAAAAAATGAAGGTCTCAAAGGCTTTATTCCATTCACATAATCATGGTCAACTCTACTTTGAGGAGGCAGCTCTTTCCCCGTCATAGTCTGAGTGACTTCCAAACTTAAAGACTCATCTTCTGGCACTATGTTGTTGTTGTTGTTGTTGTTATGTACCGTATATCTGACAATATTCTGGTGTTTTTCTTCATGTTTCAATATTCTGGTGCTGACAGTGTTCTACTGCTATTCATAAGGTTTTCAGTGACTAAAAATTTGGAAGTAGTCTATCTCTGTCTGGAAGTTCATCTGAAACCTGTCCACTGTGGGTGACCCTGCTGGTATTTTAAATATCCATGGCACAGCTTCCAGAATCACAGCAACACCAAGCCACCAAAGTATGACAAACTAACAGCTAAGTGGTGGTGAAACCCTATACAGGATGGCTATGAGTTAGAATTGACTTGAAAGTACTTAACAACAACTACAAACACTGATTTGAATCCCTAGTGTCTAGAACTATGAGATGACAAATTTCTGTTCTTATAAGCTATATAAAGGAATTTTGGTAGCATAGTGGGTTGAGTGTTGGGCTGCTAACCACAAGGTCAGCAGTTCAAGTTCACCAGGTGCTTGAGGGAGAAAGATCTGTCTTTCTGCTCCTGTAAAGATTTACAGCCATAGAAACACAATGCAGGGTCACCATGAGTCCGAATCAACTCCATGGCATACCATTACCAACACCATAAGCAGTCTGTGGGGTTTGTACCATAACCCTAAAGAAGAATAGTCGGTTTCATTTTTCACTTGTTGACCATAACATATTTAAGACAGTATTTCATATGCCTAAAAATGTCCCCTTTTTAATGTTTTTGTTGTTAATACTGTTAATATTTATATTGCATTTGCATTATGCAATATGGTTTTATAAAATTCATGATTTTTAGAATGTATTGAGAGTTTTTATCATATAACACATGATTAATTTTGTAAAAATATTTAGCAAAACTCAAAAGAAAACACATTTTATTTATGTAGATTGGCAAATTACGTAAGTTTTAAATTGATTCATTTTGTTATTATTTTTAAGTGCCTTTGAATTGGTTCCAATTCATAGCAACCCTGTATAATGTTTCTGAGGAGCAATTGGTGGGTTGGAACTGTTGACCTTGAAGTTAGCAGTCCAGTGCTTCTCCTATAGCACCACACCAGAATATAATATTATTGTTTTATTCTTCATCCTCTGCTTCCTTAGTTGCATTTTTCCTATTCCATTGTCAAGAAGTAAACATAAAATGTTAATATTTGTGTTACCATCATGATTCTAGATTGTCATATCCTTTTATTTGTAATAGTTTCTGCTTACATTTTTACCCATATGTTATTTATTAAATGAAGTTTGTGGAATTAATATTTCATTAGAGAATATACCATTTTCAATGCAAATTGATGATTGTTTTGTTTGTATTTATGCTTATTTAATCAAATGAAATACTTACTGATGAAGATCAAAGGCCACGGCCTTCAATATGGGTTGCATGTTAATGAAAAGAAAAAGAAAAAAAAAAAAATTCTTCCCCCTTGGCCCATTAATTAACATCATGATAAATGGAGAAAAGACTGAAGTTGCCAAAGACTTCATTTTGCTTGGCTACATCATCAACACTCATAGAAGTAGCAATCAAGGAATAAAACCATATATTACATTAAGCAAAGGAGCTCTGGTGGCATAGTGGATACGGATCAGGCTGTTAATCTCATGGTCAGCATTTTGAAACTACCAGCTGTTCTGTGGAAGAAAGATGAGGCTTTCTGCTCCTGTAAAGATTTACAGCCTCAGAAACCCTGTACAGGATCACTATGAGTAGGAACCTACTCCACAGTACATAACAACAACAACAATTACATTAGGTAAATCTGCTGCATAGACCTGTTTAAAGTGTTGAAGAGCAAAGATGTCAGATTGAGGACTAAAGTGAGTCTGACCCAAGCCATGGTATTTTCAATAGCCTCATATGCTTGTTAAAGTTAGACAATGAATAAGGAAAGCTGTAGAAGAATTGATGTGTTTAAATTATGGTATTGGAGAAGAATATTAAAGGTACAATGTACTGCCAGAAGAATAAACAAATGTGTTTTTGAAAGAAATACAAACAGAATGCTCCTTAAAAGTCAAAAGTAGCCATTTCTGTACTACTTTTAGTAAAACTTTATTCACATGGAATATCAAAGAGATTGTCTCATGATTTCTGCATTCTGTTGGGTCTCCTCTCTTTGGAATGGGCACAAATATGGATCTCTTCCAATCAGTCAGCCAGATAGTTGTCTTCCAAATTTCTTGGGACAGATGAGTGAGTGCCTCCAGTGCCACATTACTTTCTTTAAAGATTTCAATTTTTATTCCATCAACTCCTGGTGTCTCTCAAAGTGTAGAAAACAAAAATCCTTACCACTTAACTAATAAATAAACAACATCCATATAAATGGAGAAAGGATTGAAGTTGACAAAGACTTCACTTTGCTCAGATCAACCCTCATGGAAGTAGCAGTCAAGAAATCAAAGGTCATATTGCATTAGACAAATCTGCTGCACAAGACGTCTTTAAAATGTTGTACAGAAAACATGTCAATTTGAGGACTAAGGGGCACCTGACTCAAACCATGGTATTTTCAATATCATCATATGACATGAGAAAGCTGGACAGTGAATAAGGACGGCCCTAGGAAAATTGATGCATTTGAGTTATGATGGAGGAAAATATCAAAAGTATCATGGATTTCCTAAAGAACAAACAGATCTGTGTTGGAAGTACAGCCAGAATGCTCTTTAGAAGCCAGGATGGCCAGACTTCATCTCTCATATTTCACACATATTATCAATCGGGAAGAGTCCCTGGAGAAGATTATCATGTTTAATAAAATGGAGGGTAAGAGAAAAAGTGGAAGACCCCCAATGAGATGGATTAGCCCAGTGTAACACCAGTGTATGCAGTTGTATCAATGACTGCGAGGTGGCACAGAACCAGGCAGTGTTTTGTTCCTTGTGCATAGGCTTGCTATCAATCAGTACCAACTCGCTGGCACCTAACAACATTAATCTTTGCTGTAGAGAATCTGTGTAGTTTGTCTGCCTAGTCCTTCATCATGTCAAAAGTCTTAAATCTTCACTGTTAATTACTTAAATGTATATTCACATTTGTAACTATATATATGGAATAAAATTTGATCTAATTGGAGTCCTGGTATGGCTCTGTGGGTTAATATGCTGGATTTCAAAGTCAGTTTGAACCACAAGGTTAGCAGTTCAAGCTCTGCAGCCATTCTTTGGAAACCCAATAAAGGAATCGACTTGAAAGAACTTAAAAACAGCAACAACAAAGCTAAATTTACCTGGTTTTAAATGTACTACCAGTCTTTCTCAAAATGCGATGTCATATTTTTCATTTTTAAATTCATCTCTCAGCACACTGCTGTTACTTTGGTTACTTTTTTCTAGAAAATACATTACTCTATTAACTCTTAATCATCTGAAAATTTTTGTTTTCTTTTCCCCCTCACTAATGACACTTTGAATGGTGTGGAATCATTGGATTAAAACCTTTTCCACATGAAACTTTTACTGTTTTATGGTCTTTTATTACTAACACTGTTGTAAAGGAAACATCTGAAATTCATTGGTTTGTTTTAGAATTTTGTTTTCATTTCTGATTAAATGCTTGCAGGATCTGTTTTTATACTTAATTTAATCATTTCTTTAGAACATGCCTGAGGGGTTTTCTCATTGAATACTTTTTCTTTCTGGTTAACATTGAGTCCTTTTCACTTATATTCTTTTTTTTTTTTTAAATTATTTACTTTGATTAACTTCCTATTTAATTCTTATTACCTCTCAGGCAATTTTATATCTTTATTTAATCCTTTATTTCCATCCTTTATTTAAGCCTTTATTTCAGCATAAATTTTACTGCAAATGCCAAACAAATGTCTACAATTACGTCTGTAGACAATATTTTTAAACAATACTATCTTCATTTGCATTAAGGTTGGTATTTTGTATTCCTCTACAAATTATTTTATTCTGCTACACAATCTTCCCATAAACACCTTCCCTAGTTTCCAGATGCTGACTGCTTTTCTCTGGTCAATTTAGCCAGATTTGGTGACAGAGGGTGTGAGATGAGAGTAATATCCAACTGAGTATTTTAGAATCATAAAATACATAATAAAAACAGAAATAATTACATATAAAAAGTATAAAACCTAATATGCTATATTTAATTGTCTATATATTTTCAATGGGTTAAGAAGTGCACACAACAATGGACTCAAACTTAACAATCATTGTGAGAATGGCACAAAATTGGGCAGAATTTTGGTCAAGTAAGAATTGAATTGACCACATCTAACAATAACAACAACAACAAGAGGTACAAAATTGATTTTCAATGAGAATTTTTAAAAGACTGTGTTATGTATTTGTATCATCTTCACTTACTCAAAGGAGCCCTGGTGGTATAGTGGCTAAGCACTTAGCTGCTAACTGAAAGATCAACAGGGAATCCAGCCACCACTCTGCATGAGAAAGATGTATCAGTCTGCTTACATAAAGATTTACAGCTTTGAAAGCCCTGGAGGCAGTCCTAAAGGGTCACTGTAAATCAGAATCAACTTGACAGTGGGTTTTGTTGTTGTTGTTTTTACTTCTTACTCAAGCTTTGGGAATATTGACATTATCTTAAAATTAACACATTTAAATTTACAAAATCATTAGGACATCAAGAGATAGTTCATTTCAAACTATTTTACAGATGGGTAAAGTGAGGCTCAACTGACCAGTTGCTCAAGTTAACAGTGGAGAAGCCAACTCTACAATCATACAGCCTAATAACGCATGCAGTTAAAAACAAAAATCAATAAATTTAGAGATTTGAAAATTAAAGCACTATGATACTGTCTTTTAGAGTAGATAGGAAAATATTGATTACAAACTTTTCTCTAGCTCTTTTTTTTTTGTACTCCTGTCAAATAATGAGACTGATATTTTTCTATAGTGACAACACATTCAGAAATGGAAAATGCATACTGCATTACTCAAGAAAATCCAATTGAAAATCACACGTTAATTTTGTGAATTTGTTCAAAACAATAATCCTTTTGAGCATCATCCATTTTATGAAACAGACTGTCTCTAAAGTATGACATGTACATGGAAGTCCCCTCAGATTTTGCTAATGAACAAAGTCAAAGGTAGTAACAGTAATTCTGGCAATAAATGGAGTAATTAGAATGTGCTTGGTAATAGCTGACACGTAATTACAGCAATCACATCAAAACTCAATGAAAACAAAGGGAAGGAGAACAGCAGCCTGATCCTCATATTAAAAAGAAATAAAATAATAAGTCAAATCTCATGCAGAAGGAAGCTTTCCGTATTCCAAATGAACCCTAGCAGCTTGAACCAGGCTAGTCACAGCAGTCTGTGGCTGGTTAACTGCTTAACTGTCCTGTGTATGAGACCTTTTGTTCTGCTACTCTAGGGAGACACAAGTCTTTAGGGACAGGCTGGGCTGGCTGGGTTTCTGTTTATTAGCAGAATCTATTTTATTTTATTTTTCTGCTCTATAGCACATGGTCTGTTTATGCCAATTTTAGATAAATTACTTTCACTGTTGATCAGCTGTTTCTTCTCTCCTTTGAGAGCAGAGAGAGAAGAGCTGAAACTTCAGCGTGCGGGATCTAAAGTGACTCAGAGAATCATTCTGACAGAGGGTTGTCTATCACAGGGATGGATTGAGAAATTAGAATGTGACACTTGAGAAATATTAATTGAAATGAACTGAACTTCATGAGGTCAATGTCTATATATTCAGAAATGATTTAATACCATTAGCCAAAGGAAAGCACTTATAATAATATGCAACTGAAAGAAGTAGGTGTTATATAATTGGTATTATATAAATAATAAGCATAGCGTCCTAGTGTGGCGCTGTAGGATCAGCACTGGACTGTGTTGGCAAGGTTGGCAGTTCAAACCTACCAGCTGCTCCTCAGAAACCCTATACAGGGTCGCTATGAGCCGGAATTGACTGGACTCGATGACACTTAACAACACAGAGAGAGAAAAAACAGATCTAGAGTTTCAAGGCTTGCCATGGTGAGAAATGTTCCTTGTTATTTAGCATCCCAACTCCACAGCACTTGACTACAACTCTCAGTGTGATCTGTGGATTAATGACATCAACATCTCTTCGAAGCCTGTTAGAAATGCAGAGTCTCAGGCTTCACCCCAAACTGCTGAATCAGAATCTCCATTTTAACAAGATCCCCAAGAGATGTGTATGACATTAAAGTTCAAAATGCACTGCTTTAACAGACTCATTGGACCCCAGAGGGGAAGAGAGATCTTGAAAATGGTTTTACCCAATCTCCTCATTTTTCAAATTTGAAAACTCCACAAAGTTGCCTGGCTAACAGAAGCTAAATGTCAAATGGCCAATTAATAGAGTCAAATAAAGACTAATGCTCTTTCTAGGTTCTACATTATCACCTAAGAGTTTCTAGGTACCTAAAATATACATATATTTTTAATTTCAGTAGATTTGCTTTTTTATCAGTGTTCTAGTACTCGATTTGATACTAAAAAATCAACAACAAAAAAAACAAAAAAACTTTTCTCCTAAACAGATCCTCTCTCAAAGAATAAGCCTGTTATCAGGACAAATGTACTAACTGCCAAGGTTTGTAGTTAAAAGACATTCTCTCTTCCAGTCATTACTGATGCAATTAAAGGTGCAATGAGAGACTGCAGGGTACGATTAAGTGTGTTTTATTTTAGATTGATAGAGAGAATTTGGGGAAGCTAGCAGGCAGGGAAAAAAGGGAAGGTGGGAGGGGCACACTGCTGTACCATGCCTGCCTGACATCACTGGCTTAACAATTGTATTTCAGTCCATCTCCTGACTAATAACACCATGTAGTGAAATAAAGCACCCATTCTAGAGGTAATTGTTATGTGGTGGAATATAAACAAGCCCCATTCTGCAGTATATTTACCACAGTGCATATTTACGAGTTGGGTTTAATTAAAAGTCGGGAACACTAGAGCTATTTTTTAACTAGATGCCTATTATCTAGTGTCAAATGCTTGGTTTTAATCACGCATTTTATATCATTGTGACCTAGATCACTGCCTGTGACATATGAGATAGTGTGTTGTCTTTCCTGAGAAGATGTAGCAGCGCTTGATGGATGTTTTCTCATTCCTAACCTCATTACTACCAGCTTCCCATCCATCTAATAAAATGCTATGATAGAGAGTGGGAAGGTGCTATAAATCATAATATTCCAGCCGCTTCGAGCAGATTCATTAGAAATGCTGACTATATATCTCACAAACAGAAAGTCAACACAGAAAGTAGGTTGCTGCTTCTCCCCAGGATCAAGGCCCTCTGTTCCCTTTCTCAATGAAACAAAGGTTCCTTTTAAATGGCAAAAGGAAGACCTCGGTCCTAACATGATTTATCCAATATACAGTTGATAGAGCTCAGTTTCAGTCTTGTTATACACAATCTGATCACCCCCCTCTCCGATTGGAAGAGCTATCAAGTTCTACTTGTTAAGGTCATGGGTTCAGTTAAAAATAACTTAGGTTTTGGAGATTTTGTAATTAAGGATTATTTTACCCTTACCAAAAAAGATTAAGGTGGAAGCAGCAGTTAAGAAATCAAATGATGTTTTGCATTAGGCAAATCTGGTGCACAAGAACTCTTTAAAGTGTTCAAGGCAAAGATATCAGTTAGAGGACTAAGGTGCGCCTGACCCAAGCCATGGTATTTTCAATAGCCTCATATGCATGTGAAAGCTGGACAATGAATAAGGAAGATGGTAGAAGAATTGATGCATCTGATTTAAAGTGTTGGAGAAGAATATTAAAAGTACCATGGACTCCTAGAAGAACAAACAAATCTGTATAGGAAGAAATACATCCAGAATGTTCCTTAGAAGCCAGTATGTTGAGACTTCCTTTCTCACACATAGGACATATTATTAGGAGGGACTAGTCCCTGGTAAAGGACATTATGCTGGGTAAAATGAAAGGCCATCAAAAAAGAGGAAGGCCCCCAACGAGATGGATTGGTACAGTGGCAACAGTGGAGGGCTCAAGCTTCATGATTGTGAGGATGACGCAGGGCCAGGCGGTATACATAAAGTCACTATGATCTGGAACAACAACACCAATAGCAACAAAGACAACACCAACAACAACACCTATGTGAAATGAGGAAAGGAAAATAAATGAAAGGATAACAGTGCAAATTAATATTTTCAGAAACTATCCTGCCCTATAAGTCAAGAGGAATTGGGTTTGTCCGTACATAGAAGGACAAGAGCATAGAAGAAAAAGATGCTAGACTGTTGGCAGCCATAGTTATCTCTTGCAACAGACAAGATTTTTCTCTGTAGTTTTTCATTGAGAAGAAGAGTGGATTCATTCTGCTTCCATTCCAAATTTTGGGAAACTTTTGAATTGTAAAAGTAAGTAACATCCATACAGGCAAAACACATCTTGCATGTTAAAAGAACAAAAGTTCAGAGAGGCCATAAAAATTGCTCGTAAGTCTTCTTAGACATCAAAGGACTTTTCCCAACAACATGCAGATGACTTAGTGAAAGTAAATCAGGAACATATGGATTAAGATTTAAGTACACATGGGTTTAGAAAGTAGGTAAGGAGGGAATTGCTTAAGGTCAAAATATATTTTGGATTTTCTTAACACATGTGTGTGGCTATCACAACAAACCTCCTCCCCGCACCCCCCCTGCCCCAATGCAACCCCTCTTCCCTCTACACACAAACTAAACTTTTCTGTACCAGCTAGAGACCTAGAAAGTGGCAAAACTCTGAGACCACACACCATGGGAGAATTGTACTATTTACTCGAGGTTAAATTAATTCAACAAATGGTATTTCTAATGTTTTCAGAAAAGGAAAAAAGGGAAGGAAAAGCCAGTGGGTAGTTTTAGATAAACAGTAAAAGATATCTAATTTTTGTTTCTGATTTCAAGAATAAATTCTGGCTTCAGTTTTCTCATTTATAAAATGTAGGAAGATTAATCTAAAAATTTATCAAAAATTTCTTTACACTTTGACTTGTTCTATCTGCTCACTTCCCTTTCTCCTTCCTTTTCTAAAGTGGGCATATGCAAATGTTTATAGCAATGAAAACAAGATCTGAAAGTTAAGCTTTAAAATATTCTGAATCCTGGCGTGGCCCCAGGAAAAATACAAAGCACATGAAAACGAGTTCTGGGCATCCATTCACTAAATTTTTCTGTTTGTCTTCTCCCCCTACCCCCTCCACGCTGCCCCCCAGATGACAAAGATTTCTTTATCACCTCTTCCCTGATGTTCCAATGGCTTCAACAGCCAAGTTGGGAACCCACAGTAAGATTTGACCCCTATTCTCAAAAAATTTCTTTTTTCTAGTCACTTACTTAGTGCTTGCTAAGGAGTGCTGGTGTGGTGCTGTAGGATAAGAACTGGACCTCAAGGTCATCAGTTCAAACTCACGAACTACTTCCCAGAAACCCTATACAGGGTTGTTATGAGTCTGAACCTATTCAACAGCACTAAACAACAACACTGTGTCTGGATGGGAGCACAGTGGCTCTGGACAGCAAACCACAAGGTCAATAATTGGAATCCATCAGCTGCTCCACAGGAGAACAATAAGGTCTTCAACTTCCAGAAAGATTTACAACCTCAGAAATCCTCTACAGGTTACCACGAGTAGAAACTGATTCCACAGCACTTAACAATAGCATGTGCCGGAATATTATATAAAGCCAAGTAAGCCCATAAGGATATCTAGCTGTGAGGTAGCCAGAGGCCCATTCATTTGAAAACTTGTTGTTTTTAAGTGCTGTGGAGTCAGTTCCCACTCATAGCAACCCTGCTTAGGATTTTCAAGATGTGGTTGGTGGGTTTGAACCATTGACCTTGTGGTTAGCAGTTCAGTGCTTATCTTATAGCACCACACCAGGACTAATTTGAAGATTTAGTCTGGAAAATACACAAGGTAGTGATGGGATTTGAGTTCAGGACAACCATTTCCAAAATGCTGACTAAGAGGTGTAAATCCAACACAGCACATGTTTCGCTGTATACAAGATATCCCATCATGCTAAATCATGCCCTTCTGCGGAGTCCTGGTGGGGAAGGTCAGTGGTTCAAATCCACCAGATGCTCTGGGAAATCCTATACAGGGTGGCTATGAGTTGGAACCAACTCAACAGCACTTAACAACAATAATACCACATAAAGCAGGACTTATTCAAAGCAGAGTATTTTAGAAAACACCCAAGTTTAAATATAATTAGTTCATAATGAAGTGCACGGTGACTTTCATCAAATACCTCCTTACTCTAAAATGAGTCCAATTCTCTAAATCCTTTGAGCTTGACTTAACCAATTCATTCCTATAACATATGATGTTCTCCTTTAATTTAATACAGTAAGTAATGTGGAATGCCTCAGAAAACTGATTAATAAAAATCAAAAAGCACCAAAAACTAAGTCTAAAATGACATGACTAGAAATTAGAGGAAGTGAGGCAAAATAATTTATTACAAATTTAGGCACTTGTAAATAAAGTTCGAAGGTGAGAACTTGAGAAACTCTGACTTAAATTCCATTCGTAAAACCTTGTCTTAGTGATCTAGTGCTGCTATAACAGAAATACAACAAGTTGATGGCTTTAACAAAGAGAAATCTATTCTCTCACAGTTTTGGAGGCTAAAAGTTCTCCTTCCAGGATTCCTTGGAGATCTCTTGTGTGTCTTGGCATCAATCATCCCCTAGATCTAGGGGCTTCACAGTGCTGGGACCCCAGGTTCCAGAGGACACACTCCATTCCTGGCTGTACTTTTTTGGTAGTTGTAGGCCCATCAGGATTAGAGGCAGACTCATTAAC
>NW_006408532.1:31693735-31696837 GCF_000296735.1 Chrysochloris asiatica | reverse complement strand
GGGGTAGACATTTCCATTACAAATGGGAACAGATGGAGGGAAAGAAGATGTAACAGGCTACAAGCAAGTTAAATACCCAGCAGATTCATTTACATTAACTCTCAAGGTTTGAAAATAATCCTCTGTTCTCTGAAATCATCTATACAGTGGCCCTTTCCTCCAGACTTTGGATGTTTGCCATGCACTGTGGATACTAGCTCAACCCAGGGCTTCAGCAATCCCTTTCAGGCCCATAGGAATGGACACGCTGCTCCCTTGGATCTGGGTAGGCCCAGTCTCCTACTCCATCTGAGCAGTGACCCACCCTTTCAGCCTCATTAGGCCCTGTTCTTCTGCCCCCTTGGGCATGGCTGCCCTGCTCCCTCTACTTTGAGCATAGAAGCCATCTTTTACAAATATATTTCCAGTTTTGCCAGCACTATTTGTTGGAGAGACACTCTCTTCCCCACTTAATGTATTTTGGCACTTTGTCCAAGATCAGTTGACTATATGTGGGTGGATTTACATCTGTATTCTCAATTCTGTTCTATTGATCTATGTAACTTTTATTGTACCAATACCAGGCTGTTTTGACCACTGTAGCCATATAGTAAATTTTGAAATCAGGAAGTGAGAGGCCTCTAACTGTATTCTACTTCTTAAGCAGTGCTTTGCTTATCTGAGGACTCTTTCTTTTCCATTTAAAGTTTGTAATCCTTTTTCCCATCTCTTTAAAGAATGTTGTTGGAATCTGGATTGAGATTACATTATATATATATAGATTGCTTTGGGTAGTATTGACATTTTCACAATGTTAGTCTTCCTATCCACGAGCATGGTATATTCTTCCATTTTTGTATATCTCTTCTGGTTTCTTGTAGTGCTTTGTCGTTTTCTTTGTATAGGATGTTTGTTTCTCTGGTTAGATTTATTCGTAAATACTTCATCCTTTGGGTAGCTATTGTAAATAGTATTGTTTTCCTAATTGTCTTTTCAGAGCTGTCTTTATTAGTATAGAGGAACCCAACTGATTTTGTATGTTGTTCTTTTACCCTGCCATTTTGCTGAATCTTCCAATGAGTTCCAAAATTTTTTTAGCTGAGTCTTTGGGATTTTCTATGTATAGGATCATATCATTTGCAAATCAAGAAAGTTTTACTTTTTTTTTTTTTTTTTTGCCAATGTGGATGCCTTTAATTTCAATAATGGACCTATGCAGTATAACTCTGGCTAAGACTTCCAACACAATATTGAATAGGAGTGGTGATAAAAGACATCATTGTCTTGTTCCTGTTCACAGAGGGAAGGCTTTCAGTTTCTCTCCATTGAGAGTGATGTTGGCTGTTAATTTTGTATGTTATTGTTGTTAAGTACCATGGAGTCAGTTTCGACTCATAGTGAACCCTGCACAGGATTTCTGAGGCTGTAAATCTTTACAGGAGCAGAATGCCTCATCTTTCTACCACGGAACAACTGGTAGTTTCAAACTGCTAACCTTGAGGTTGGCAGCCTGACTCATAACCACTATGCTACCAGAGCTCCTTGATATATACTCCTAACTATGTTGAGGAATCACCCTTCAGTTCTTACTTTGTTGAGTATTTTTATTTGGAATGGGTGTTGGATTTTGTCAAATGCCTTTTCTGCATCAATTGATATGATCATGTGTTTCTTTTCCTTCTTTTTCATTTATATGGTGGATTATGTTTATTGCTTTTCTAATATTGAACCATCCTTGCATCCCTGGTATGAATCCTGCTTGGTCATGATGTATTTCTTTTGATATGTTGTTGAATTCTACTGGCTAGGATTTTGTTGAACATTTTTGTGTCTATGTTCATGAGGAATATTGGTCTACAATTTTCTTTGTTAGTGATGTCCTTCCCTGGTTTTGGTATGAGGACTGTGCTTGCTTCATAAAATGTATTATGAACTTTTCTATTCTTTCCTATTTTCCTGGAATAGTCTTAGTAGAATTGGTGTTGGCTCTTTAGATGTTTGGTAAAATTCACCAATAAAGCCATCTAGGTCTAGCCTTTTTTAGGTTGGGAGATTTTTTATGATCTGATCAACTTCTTCTTTGTTATAGGTCTGTTCAAGTTTTCTACTTCATTCTGTGTAAGTTTAAGTAGATTTTTTTTTTCTAGAAATGTATCCATTTTCTCTAGATCTCCAAATTTGTTGGAGTACAACTCTGCATAGTATTTTGTTATTATGTTTTTTATTTCCCTTGGTTCTGTTGTGATGTCACCCACGTTGTTTCTTATGCATGTTATTTGTGTCTTTTCCCTCTTATCTTTGTTAGATTTGACAATGGTTTGTCAGTTTTATTAATCCTTTCAAAGAACCAGCTTCTTGACTTGTTAATTCTATTTACAGTTTTTTTGTTTTTCACCTCATTTATTTCTGCTCTAATCTTTATCATTTCTGTTCTTTTGGTGACTGTAGGTTTACTTTGCTGGTCTTTTTCTAATCATTGGAGGAGTTGTGTTAATGTGTTCATTTTTGTTCTGTCTCCCTTTTGATCATTTCTGATATTTTAGTATCAATCATCTGGACCTCTTTTTACATGTTTTATATTGTCTCCCATGCTATATTTAATTTGTTTGATTGTTCCTGTAGCATTTTTCTGGCTACTTCCTTATTTTCCTTGACCTTTCTGTGGAGCATTTGCATGTACCTCAATATCATTCTCCTGAACTGCTTTTCAGATAATTCTAAAGCTTTGTCTCTCTCCAATGCAATCACTAGCTCTTCCTCTTGGTCATTTGTTTGAGTTACTCTGTCTTGTTTCTGCATGTGAGCAGAAATGTTCTGTTGCTTTTTAGGCATTGTAGCATTGTTGTACCCGTATTAGTTCAATGAATGTACTCTGGTATATTCCTAAGCACTCTCTAATTGCATCCTGGTAGGTATGATCAGGAGATGGGCTTCTCTCTTCACTGCTTTTACAGCTCAATTCAGAGTGTTTCTAGCAGGTGTTGGTTGTAAATGCTACTCTAGTGTATAGCAGCTGGTATTGGTTCTTGTCAAGAAGGTGAAATTGTATATGGCTGCAGCTGCTGTCTCCTGTTGGGTGAAGTAAGAAGGGAAGCAGCTCTCACAAGATAGAAGGAAAACCAA
>NW_006408532.1:31685269-31693635 GCF_000296735.1 Chrysochloris asiatica | reverse complement strand
TATATAATGACAATACAACTATAACAAATGGGGAAAAAACAATGTGAAAAAATATGAGTAATATTTAGCACCATCTGATGGACTCTTGCCTTCCTAACCACCTGAGAAAATTCACAATGTTTCCACTATGTCTCTGTGATCTAACACAATCTTCCTCCTTCCCCTCTAGTCCTTTCAGTTATTTCTCCTAGTGAGAACCAGTGCAGGAGAAACTTTTCCTGTTGTTTCTTCCTGCTTCAATTCTGTACCCAGCGATCTGTGCAGTGCAGATCTTTCTGAGCTTTCCACGCGCATTGCAGAACCTCCCCTGTGGCTTTCTACTTGTAAATGTCTCCCTTATGGTCACCAAATAGGAGATGAGTAGACAGAGAAAAAGGAAAGAAATACTCACACCTTTGTCTCAGGAGATGGCTATGAGTTTCTGTACTGGGAGTGTTCTCTTGTCTCTCTATCCGATCACTCCCATTCAGAATGATTGCAGCAGGACACGCTGACCACCCCAAATCAAATTCACATCCTTCTTGCTTCTTTTCTAAATCTTACTCCCAAATCTAAGCACTCAATCCACTTATTTGTCCCTTTATCTGAATGTCAAACTTCTGGGACCAGCCTTTGAATCTGTTTCATGCAGTTTTCCATAGTTTTACTGATGGGGGTCTTTACAGCCATTTTGCCTAGTCCTCCATCAAGCCACATCTCCAGAGAATCCATCTTAAAAGCAGCACCACAGTCCGGAACAAACACAAACTGACTTCTCAAAACTTAGGAAAGTTTAACCTCACTCTTATAAACACCAGAGCTCATGGTGCTACCATTTAAGACCAAGGCCTCTGTACTTCCTGTGCTCCTTGATATCTACAAGAGGTGAGCCTGGTCTCTGCTCCTCTCCAGCAAGTGTTACGTGACTCTTTAGCTCTACTGATAAATGTGCAGTGATACCCCACTCTTCCAGCCTTGGCTGAAACTTTCTCATACCATGGGTTAGAGAGCCTAACTTCACTGACAAGTTCCCAGAGGTACTCCACTCAGACAAAGAGGTCTCCTACATGAAGACAATTAGCTCTCTTGATCCATGGGCTGGCTTCTATGCAATTTTTTTGTCACTTTCCCTGTTCTGCTGCTGCACTTTCTTTGTTGCTGCTTCTCACCATCTCCAGTGTTACAATTCTCACTTCCTTCTGAGCCCTCATTATAATGCTTTTGACATCCACAGTTCCAACAGTCTCTTCTAGGCAATCTAGTCTTTGACTATTACGTAGTTTATGACTCTTTCAGCTCATTATCCAATTCCAAAACTGCTTCTACATTTTAGTTATCTGTTAGAGCAGCACACCATTATCCTAGACCTGCTAACACCAAGAAAGAAGAGCCATGGGAGGAGTACAACTTTTGGACCTGGGGTCATCCCTAGACTCAAGGAATAGTTCATGACAAAACAACTAGAGATCTTCAAAGAATGCTAGACCTACAGCAGAGAGACAAGGACCTTTCCCTAGAGCTGGTATTTTGAATTCAGAATTGTAGCCTTTGAAATGGTGAAAGAATAAATTTCTATTGGTTAAAGTCATCCACTTGTGGTATTTCTGTTATAGTAGCACTAATAACTAAGGCATACCTCAACCAGAAAATCGTAGACTTTAGATATGAAAGAGATATTAAAACCATTTCTTATAGAATCCAAGAATTTTATAGATATGCCTTTGTAGACAAGCAAACAAAATTAAAACCTGACAATGAAAATGCATTTAGAGAATTATTCAATGTAAGAAACCACATCATAGAGGAAATAGTGCACCACTGAGGTGATCAAGGTGAAGCTTGTTAAGTTGAGCTCTGTAGCATTCCAACACATGTTATATTGGGGGCGGCGGGCCAGAGGGGCGGTTGGCAGGGAACAAAAACAGTGACCTTATGTAGGAAAAAAAAAAATCCAGAAATGTACTTCCAGGATCAATTTGAAGTCTCTGCTGATCTATTTCATTATAAATCAATTGGCCAAGTAGAAGGATATAACAGAGCATTCCTTGCTCATTTTTAAATAAGTTCATGGTAGAAAACATAGATGTGCTACTTTGCAAAAATACTACATCATTCAAACTAGACAAAATGTGAAGCATGTAGACCATTTTGACATAGCATCAAACGGAAAACTGATGTGACATCTGTTCTGACAGGACTAACACCGTGGCAGGAACAGAATGCACAGGCACTAAGGCTCCTACTAAAACTGTTTCTAAAATATATTCAAGTCATTGTTGTCTGTCCTATACATGAGTCCTGGATGCTAGAGTTGTTGGAATATTTAAAACAAATTTGGACATGTCACACAAATTAGTATGTACTTTTTATGTTTCCCGGTTTGGGAACTATTTGTAATTATAGTGGCAGAGTGTTGCATCATTTACCCTGCCCTTTCGGGCTGAAATTTATTGGATTTTCTGGTTCAAAACATATTTATATATTGTATATATATCTCATATATATATATATATATATATATATATATATATATATATATGTATGTTGTTCTTGTTGTTAAGTGCCATTGAGTCGTTTCCGACCCATAGCGACTCTGTACAGGGTTTCTGAGGCTGTAAATCTTTACGGGAGCAGAACGCCTCATCTTTCTCCCACGGAACAGCTGGTAGTTTCGAACTGCTGGCCTTAAGGTTCGCAGCCCGATTCGTAACCACTACGCTACCAGATCTCCTTATATGTATATGTATGTATATATATAGAGAAAGATGAGGCTTTCTACTCCCGTAAAGATTTACACCCTCGGAAACCCTGTACTGGGTCGCTATGGGTCGGAACCGACTCGATGGCACTTAACAACAACAACAATATATATATATATATACACACACACATAGAACAAATAGACAAATAGATTTCTGTTGGAAGAAGTACAGCCAGAGTATGCCTGGAAGCCAGGATGGCCAGACTGCGTCTCTCATACTTCAGACATATTGTCAGGAGGGACCAGTCCCTGGAGAAGAATGTCATGTTTGGTAAAGTGAATGGTCAGATAGAAAAAAAGGAAGACTCCTAGAGAGACAAACTAGCACAGTGGCAGCATCAATGGGCTCAAACATAGCAAAGAGTGTGAGGTTGGCCCAGGACTGGGCAGTGTTTAGCTCTGTTGTACATAGGGTCACTATGAGTTGGTGCTGACTCAATGGCACCTAATACAACAACATTATACACACATGAATGGGTGTGTATATAAAAGAAACTTCATTAGCTAAACATGTTTCAAATATATTTTTAAGAAGTGAAACAAGCCTAATTTGCCACTTTGTTGTTAAGTGCTATTGAGTAGGTTTCAACTCACAGCGACCTGGTATATGGTTCTGAGGAGGAGCTGGTGAGTTCGAACCACTAACCTTGTAGTTAGTTCAAACTGACCTTGTGGTCCAGCGCTTGTCCTACAGTGCCACATTAGTGTTCCTTCATTTGGCATACTAGGATTATAATGGCATAATGTTTCTAACTACAGACATGCTGTCAATCAACATAAAAAGTAAGTCTTTGAAGCTAATGGGCTGAATATTAGATTTGTATATTTGTTACAAAACTTATAAAATGCCTGACAAAGACAGTCACTGAATTATGTAAAGTTTCTTAAGTTGTGATTTTAAATCGTTCCTGATAATATAAAGACTGTTTTTAAAGTGATCCCTCTTGGTTTAGGGATATGAGCATGATCTTCTTTATTACTGCTCACTTGTCAGTGACAGTATGTAAGCAGTTTTTACACATTGGCGTTGATTTTACTTTGGTGCTAACATGTTCTACCACACCTCTATCTAGAGTTTGGTTCTGTTCCATTGAAAATATTTCTAAGATTGCAAAGAAAACCATTTAAACACTGTTATTACTTGTAATTGTTTAATTGTATGACCCCAGTACTTGAGACGCAAACAAAATACAGGAATACATTGGATAATGAGACTGATAAAAGACCTTAATTGCCATCCAAACCCTAATTTTCAAATTTTCATGCTAATCCAAATCACTAGGTTGTTCTCAGATTTTCTTTATAACAAGTTAGTGTTACAAATTTTAAGTATGAAGTAATGTCATACATATAAAAATGACTTATTATAAGACTTTCAAAATCTTATAATTTGCAATTCCACATAAGATTTTCATCTTTAAAGGTTTTTATTGTTCAAAATGATTGTGAACCAATGATCTGAACCAAACTTTTCCCATAAGAGACATCATAAAGGAGGCTAGAAAGACAAGATACCTGTGAAAGGTTAGTTAGTTAGTCTTTTATGGGCTTCTTAGAGTCCTTAATGTACAAAAGTAAGTGTGGGTTTCCATAGGAATGCTAAGCTACCTTCTTAGTTTGAACTTTCTCAGAAGTAGATGATAAGAACAGGCTTTGAGTGCTAGTTGTATTTTGGAGAGGTGCAGAACATGTTGGTAGAAAATGAAAAGGTGAGAAGGAAAAAAAGTCAGCAAATCAAGGGGTTAAGGCGCTCTGGTAGACTAGTGGTTATGAATAGGGCTGCGAACAGCAAGGTCAGCAGTTTGAAACTACCAGTTGTTGCACTGGAGAAAGATGAGGCTTTGTTAAAGATTCACCCCCTCGGAAACCCTGTACAGGGTCGCTATGAGTCGGAATCGACTCCACGGCACATAACAACAACAATCAAGGGGTTGCCACTGTGGGCAACTAGAGCATAATTCTGCTGGGGAACTCTGAGACACAGTATAGAATATAGGACTTGGCTCTATCCCAGCTGAGGGCCAGGAAAGTCATGGTAATTGCACGACAATTGCAGACAATCTTTAGAAGTTTGCTCCAAGAGGTGTGAACTCCAGACACTTCCAGCAAAGGATGACAGAACATTCTCTCAGTTTCAGAAACAGCCCACATATCTATAGCTACAGACTACCATCACCATCGCCACCCCTGATACAGGAGGAAGACAGCTCTAGCAGGAAAGAGAAAAGGCCTAAAGGATAGGAAACAGTGGCAATATGAATAGCTACTGCAAGTTTCTGGTGTTAAGGCCCAAGTGAGTCCCACAGAACTTTCTTTTTTTTTTGTAATTGGGGACACTAAATAACCTCCTTTGGAGTCCTGGTGTGGTGCTGTTAGATAAGCACTGGACTGCTAAGCACAAAGTTGGTGATTCAAACTCATTAGCCACTCCTTGTAAACCTTATGGCACCCTATGACAATAATAGCAACAAATAAGCTTCATCAGTACATTATTTATTCAAGAAACACTAGAATAACACAGTTCTACAGTGAATACTATAATATGCAATACTTTTGCATACATTATCTAAGTGTCAAAACATCATGATTTGTATCTCTATTTTACAGATCAGAAAAACTGAGGTCTAGACAGGGTAAGGAGCCCTGGCGTGGCACTGTGGGTTAATAAGCCAGACTGCAAAGCCGTTTGAACTGTGAGGTTGGCAGTTCAAGCTCACCAGTCACTTCTCGGCAACCCTATACAGGGTCGCTATGGGTCAGAACCAACATGACTGACGGCACTTAACAACAACAATGACAAGACAGGGTAAGTGGAGTCCTACTGTGGGTTAATGTACTGGACTGCATAGTCGGTTTGAATCACAAGGTCAGTAGAGTTCAAGCTCGCTAGCAACTCCTCATAAAACCTACACAGGGTCACTATGGGTCAGAACCAACTCAACAGCACTAACAACAACAACAAAAGACAGGATAAGAAGGCCTGGCATGGCACTGTATGATAAACACTGGACTGCTAACTACAAGGTCAGTGGTTCAAATGCATTAGCTGCTCCTTAGAAAGCTTATTCATGGTCGCTATGAGCCAGAACCATCTCTTTGGCACTTTATAACAGCAACAAACAGGCTAAATAGACCCTGGTGGTACTGCAGAATAAGCATTGGACTTCTAACCACAAGGTCAACAGTTCAAACCACCAGTCTGTAAGTGAAAGAAAGATGAGGTTTTCTGCTTCCATTAAGATTTAAGCTTCAGAAACCCTACTATACAGGGTCACTATTGATGGGAATAGATTAGCCCATCCTTCCCTAGCCCATAACAAAGGAAAGGCAGAACCACAGTAAACAGATTGAGAACCAGGCATTCCAACCATAAACATCCCAGACACACCTTCGAGTTTATGATGTGGAAACACCTGCACAGAACAAGACTCGTCCTTAACATGACCTTTGATGTGTACTGGGTTTTTGTGATATCATTAACATATGTATCAACCTCTACATATAATTAAAAGCCCTGGACTTTGCATTTGACACAGGCACAGAACACGACTGATGAAACCCAACTAAGAGCTCCCAAACCACTTCCCCTAGGTGCAATGACTTCCATAAAGGAGGAACCCTTAGTTTATTAAACCTTGCTCCCCAATTCCTCAGGGTCTTTTCCATTCATGGAGGTAGACCTGCTTCTTTCTCTGAAGTGCACTTTAACTTTGCAATAACAATGTATGAGTGAATGACTAGTGAGCTTGCATCCTTCAGATTCCTGGAAAGGGGGACTGGGGTCCAAAACCCCTTTCACTGTTTCTTTCTTACCGAGGTAATGAATGAATGTAAATATAAGGTGACTGTCCCCTTGTATGTATTGTACACATGATTTTCTGTCAGAACGGTCTCCCTCTCTGTTATTTCTCTCCCTCTTTCCCTTCCTCACATCAGAATATTTATGAATTGCTTGTTCCAGTCTGTGTTCTGAAGATATTGAATCACTCCCTCCCTCTGACCCAAGTTTTTGAACACTCTCTCATGAGAGTTAGATTCTTGCAGAGGTGTTGTTGATCAAACAAATGACATGCAGGTTCCTCCCTAACCCCAGAAAACTTACAAAATATTCCTGGATTCTCTGGGGAGCACTCCCATAAGGCTTGGTCAGCCAGAGCACTCTTGAGTCCATCAGGGAGTCCCATGAAGAGTCCCATGTAAAAGAGGGAAAGTGACTCTTGGAATAATATCCCAGGGGAGCCTGACCTACACGCACCACATTTCAGATCCTATAAGCCATGTCCCACCCTGTTACTGAATTCCTAGCTTCTGCTTTTCTTAGGCTTTGTGTCTTTCACTTTGAAGTTATTTTGGTGTGCAATCTATCAGCCTTTTTGAATGTCTTGGGGCCAGGTCACAGTGCCCTGTTTGCAAGCCTGTAATCAGTTTCTGGCAGGTGATTGTGACTTCTCGTAGAATGAACACACTGCAAGGCCTCCCTGAACTCTATGCTCACCGTTTTCCCTGTGTCTATATTAAGACTTTGTCCTTCAGTATGCAGGTGAGTGACCACTGGACATTTTCAAAACTCTCCCTCATAAAGCAGGCCATTCAGAATCTTGGCCCCAATCCAGACACATTGTAAGTTTGGGCTCTCTGGCTAATTGTTTTGACCCAATGGAAAGAAGATCATTTACAAGAATTCAGGGGTATTGTTTTTTTACTAGATGCCCAGTCCAGTGAGCTCCACCCATCCATGACCCAAGACATAATTGTGGGTCATAAATTATGGAGGAGAGTAGGGAAAGAAGGAATGTAGCTTCCAAGATTTAGCTCCCGTCCTCAGCCAGTTACCTCTATTGTAGGGACTTCCTGACCTTCCCTTCTAGTTTTGAGACTCCCAAGAACATTAGTTAATTAATATAATGGGTCAAGTCCAGCCACCTGAAGGGCAGCATTCCTGTTTTTATTAGAGTTTTACCATGAATTCAAACATTCTATCCTCCATTCCAAAGTCCTGGTGTGGTGATGCAGGTTAATGTGCTGGACTATAAAGTCAATTTGATCTGTGAGGTTGGCAGTTCAAGCTCACCCACCACTCCTCAGAAACTCTATACAGGGTCACTATGGGTCAGAATCAACTCAATGGCACTTAACAACAATAACAACAACATCCTCCATCCCACATTCCATGCCAGTACACAGAGAAAGGGGCTTGCACCCAGAATGGATTCACTCCTTGTAGGCATCATCCATAGCATTTCAGGGGAGGCATAGGAGAGGTCAGTAGTGATGGGATGTGCCTTCACCACTGGAGGTGGGGGAAAAACCTGTGTTATTAGCTGACCCCCGGGCCATTGACAGTCTCCCTTTGAGTGCAACTGTACTACACAGAGAAACAGAGAATTTGGGGGACACACAAATCTCTCTTAGGGAATGCCAGCCAGATCCTGGATACTGGAAATGGGGGTACTCTGCGCCTTTTTTTAATTCTTCTTCTTTCTTAAATGATTTATTGTGAATTATGTGACAGTTTACATGGGAGAACATTAGTTTTACATTCGTTCTATCGTATATCGTCTCATTGCCATGGTTACAATCCCCTCCATGCAATCCTTCCCCCGTGCCCCCCAGGTCTTCAGCACAC
>NW_006408532.1:31680060-31680780 GCF_000296735.1 Chrysochloris asiatica | reverse complement strand
TACTTTGGACATATTGTCAGGAGGGACCAGTCACTGGGGAAGAATATCATGTTTGGTAAGGTGGAGGGTCAGAGAAAAAGAGGAAGACCCCAGTGAGATGGATTTGGACAGTGGCAGCATCAGTGGGCTCAAGTGTGGCAACAATTGTGAGGTTGGCCCAGGACTGGGAATTGTTTCATTCTGTTGTACATAGGGTCACTATGAGTTGGTACCAACTCAATGGCACCTAACAACAACAATCTGATATTAACTGCACAGTCACTTTTTTGTTTTTGTTTTTAAAAACTTAATTTCAATTATTTTATTTCAAATTCTTAAAAGTTCGATTTTGACACTTCTACAGATACTTTTTGGTTTTATATTATCTTGTTCTTTTCTTAAAACTGATAGTTTTAAATACTTTATCTTATAGTGTCCAATTATGATTGTGATCCCTAACATTCCAGAGGTTGAAGCTGATAAATATGGTATCGGCTGTTTCTAGATCATAGTTGTAACCATATATTTTTAAAATACTATTTTTAGTTCATCTTTAGCGTAGCATTTTTTTGTTTTCTTTTCACTTAGCATATGTTTTTCTTTATTAATTCTACATAACTTGATTTGGAATATGTGCTTATAAGGGGATCATATATTTGCCTATGCCAAGTTCCTGGGACTAATACTAATCAATTTGTATGTTCACTTTTCAACTGAGCTTCCCTTACCACCATTATTGTC
>NW_006408532.1:31669030-31679960 GCF_000296735.1 Chrysochloris asiatica | reverse complement strand
AGTGTCTATTTTATAATATAATGCAAGGAAAAACCAAGATTCAAAAGACCGCCAAGCATCTTAATATTATTCCCCCCTTTTCCACATTCCAACCATGGCTCAATCTCTGTATCCCAGAACTCTGCTGTTCTCAAGTTGTGCATATATCATTACATACCTCTGTCTTACTTAGCACATTGAGACCTGTCTAATTGTTCTCCCATCTGCTTTGTTCCTCCATTACCCTCTCCCTACTTGTATATTGCCCCCTCCCTACCACCCAAACTATCCTGTGTCTAATCTCTGCCCCGTGTTCCACCTTCCCCTCCCTCCCCTCACCCACCCCCAACATCCCATTAATCAACAAAAAGATCCCCCCAACACCCTCTGCACCTTTTTTATTTTGTAACACCACATGGCCTGAGTATACTCTGGGTGATTAGGAATCTTGGCTGCTAAGCAGAAGTCTAAATTAAAATACTATCTTTCGTTAGATTTATTTTGTAGGAGGGAGGGAAAGTAGCAGAAGTACCCTATGCCCAGGGCTTTATGTATCTAAGAGACCACCTTCAATTGAGGCAGTGTTGTCTAGAGGCTTCCCCTATAGACAAAGAAGAACTCCAGTAACATCTCAATTCCCCTCCACTAAATAGGGAATGAAGGGGAAAAGCAAAAGAGAAAGGGGGCTGGAAAACAGGTCTACTGCACCCTCAGCATATTAACCACTATCCCCTCCCACATACACCTCTTCCTTGAACCTATCTCTATCAACTATGCTACCCCTACAAGAGATACTTAATCTGGCAAGGTGGGAGGGTGGGTTTACGATAGTGCAAGTCTCGTTTGACCTAACAGATTTAGGCTTGATCACAGAGAAGCTGGGCAACTATTCACAAGACCCGGGCAAGTTTATTAAACTGTTTGATAGACTTACTAAATTGTTTGGCCACACTTAAAGGGATTTTCCCATCATTCTTTCCCACCGTTGTATGTAAGACAAATAGCCCATATTCTGAGTGCAGTCCAAACATACAGGGACCAATTATATACCCATAAACTGACCCTCCTTCTGGGAACAGAAGCAGTGCTAACTGCTGGCCCCAACTGGGACAACCAAACCGTTGCTAAAAATATACCAATATGGCCTTGACTTCAGATGAGGCACGTATGATCTTAAATACCCATTTTATTAATCAATCTGCTACTAATATTCATAGAATATTTCAGAAACTGGGACTCAAACTCACACAGAAGCTGCCCATCTACTAGAAGAGGCCACTAAGATGTATCACAATTGGGACACAGAAGTAATGGGAAAGGAGCGCTTCCACCCAGTTCCTCCAGGCAGTCTCAGGAGTCAGGAGTGTTTTAAATGTAGTAAGCCAGGACATTTTAAACACAAGTATCAGGCTTCATCTAGCAGCCAAAAGCCTGTCCATAACTATATCCCATAAAATGGCTTATCCTAAGTGTGTAAGGTTGGCCCAAGATCGGGCATTGTTTCGTTCTGCTGTGTATAAAGTTGCTATGAATCAGTATTGGCTCAATGGCACCTAACAACAACAATAACAACAATAAGTGTGGAAAAATGGGCCACTGGGCTAGGGATTGCCACTTATCCCCAAGGGGAAGAGGTGGAAATCCTAAGATTCTAGTCGGCAAAGACCCCAAAACATGAAGGGGTCTGGGGTAGTCATCCACTCCTTTACACACAATCAACACTTCTCCAAGCAAACCCCGGGTTGTCATGGATATCTCTGGTAAGTCAAATGGGTTTCTAATTGACAGGGAGTGACTTATTTGGTTCTTGAGTCCTTTGGTGGTCCCCTTTCCTCTACCTCCTGTTTCATTGCAGGTATTGATGTAAAGCCCACGCAGTGATTTAAAATGCCTCTGCTCTCCTGTAGTTGGGAGTGTGTTCTAATATCGCATCAGTTTTTGGTAGTTTCTGAGACGACTGTTCCACTTCTGGTTTGTGACATTTTAAGCAAAATTAATTCACAATTATAGTTTTATCCAGATCTGTACTTCAGCTAGGAAGGCACAATACCCCTTTTCAGCATGAGGTCAACAGGGTTTGGCCCCATCATCCAATGCCTCTTCAAAGGCAAAATGCTAGTACAAAAGTTTTCCCCTTGCAATACTCTAATCTTAGCAGTAAAGAAAACAAATATTACATGGCGGCTGTTAAAAGACTTAAGAGCTGTTAAACAAGTAAAGCTCCTATCCATCCAGTAATGTCCAATCCATCCATTCTGATTACCCAACTTCCCATAGCAGCTAAATACTTCTCCATGTGAGATTTAAAAGATGCTTGCTAAACTGCTCCCTTACACCCAGACTCTCAGGTTTTATTTACCTTTGAGTGGCAGTGGTCAGAGACAGGTAGAAAGTATCATCTCATCTGGCAAGTTGTGTTTTAGAGTTTTGCCATGAGCCCCCACCCCCCCTATTTTTAGTCAAGCTTTGCAAAAATTGATTGGAACTCATAAGCGTACTTGTTCACTATGTGGATGACTTATTGGTTGGCAATGTTTCTTTTGAGGACATAGTTAGATATACTAGATGGATCTTGGAATTGTTCAAAACCTAAGGGTTTAAGGTGTCCAAAGAAAAAGACCAATTATGCTTCCAGGAGGTCATGATATTGATAGGCTTTATAATATTGCCAGGACAATGATAACTCTCGGGCAAGAGAGTTAAGCCCATTTGTGACCTCCCTATTCCAGCTACAAAGAAACAATTGAGGGAATTCCCAAGTCTGGCTAGATACTACCAAATATAGATACCCAAATTTGGGGAGACTGTAAAACATTTGTCTAACTCCCTTAAGGGAGAGGAGATATACTAGAATATTTACAAGGCATTCAAAGAGGCATTAATTCAAGCTCCACTTTGCAACTAAAAACTTTAGTCATCAGACCATCACTTGGGAAGCCTCTCAAACTCTTCTTGCAATTGTACCTGACACATCACGCCCTCCCCTGGTTATGATCATTTCCAGGTGACCCAAAATGCTTCTTTTTCCAGCCTAGTATGGTTCTCATGGAAATCCTCTTTAAAGGCCCAGAAACCCCATTACTAATTTAAAAATTTAGGGAGCCCTCTTCTAGGGGAGCCCTCACTTATATGTGAACCTTTTCCCCTAAGAAGACTGCAATAACCCACAGTTTTTGGAGTGCCTATTATTTCCCCAATATAATGGGGTTAGGAGAGTGGATCTTGATGGACATCAAGAGAAACTTTATGTTTGGGGAAAATAACACTACAGGGACCACCTTAGAAGTTCCTTCAGTTCTCTGCCAATCTTTAACTGGGACTATGTTAGTGAGAAGTCTATCAGTGTGGACGACCAAAAACAATCATAGTTGCTTATTTACCATAGAAACAAACTTCTGCCTAGAACACCAAAGAATCTATTTCCTGTGTGGAACCAACACTATCAATGTCTCCAAGCCAACTGGACAGGAGCCTTCACTTTGGTCTATTTTGCACAAGAAATAGATATTGTCCCTAACAACCAATCTTTACCTATTCCCTTGGCCTCTCATGAAAGGATGCAAGCAGCTATACAGTCCATTCTCCTTTAATAAGGGTTGAGAATCACTGCTAGATTGGACAGAGGGGGAGGAGGGCTTGCCATCTGTCTCTCATATTTTCAAACTTTGTCCAAAGACCTTGCTGAAAGTTTGGAGGAGATTGAAGAGTATCACAATTATACAAAATCAGCTAGATTCGCTCACAGAAGTCACTCTCTAAAATGAGCAAGTCTTAGTTAGATATGTTAACAGCAAAAAATGGAGGACTATGCATTTTCCTAGAAGAAGAATGTTGTGTCTATGCAAATCACTCTGGTGTCCTCAGGGAAACTGCCGGAAAACTAACTGACCGAGATGCCAAAATCTGCCAACAGTTGTCAGAATCCTGGGGTTTTTGGTCACAAATTTGGAAATGGACTGCCTTGTTATTTCCCCTACTGGAACCACTTTCCGTAATTTTCCTCTGCTATTCTTTGGACCTTGTATACTCAACATATTTGCCAACTTTGTTTCTTCTCACCTTCAGACTATCAAGATTCAAGTTTTGCATGATTAATGTGATTATATCATTGTTCCAACCATAATGGATCCACTGGACAAGCCAGGACAGGATATATGCCTCTCACTCCCAGGATACAAGAATCCCAATATAAAAGGAGAGTTTAGGAGGTGGAGTAGGAACTTCAACCTTTCTTCATCCCTAAACAGCAGGAAGTAGCCAGAAGAGAGAGTATTTGCCCTACTTCCCAAATTATGTTGAGGTTCCTCTATCCTCAGAGGTAAATGATAGGAACAGATACAGGAATATCCTGAATCCTTGCTCCCTTGGTCCATATAAAAGGAAAGGCAGAACCATGATAAATCAATTGAGAGCCAAGAACACCAACCATAAAATCCCAGACATGCTTTGCAGTTTATGACATGGAAATACCTGCACAGAACAAGAAGGCTTATCCTTAACACGACCTTTTCATGTATATGACCTATTGCAATATCATTAACATATGTATCTACCCCTGAATACAATTGAAAACCCAAGTCCTTATTAAACACGTGGGCAGAAAAGAGTTGACGAAACCCAACTAAGATCGCCAAAAGCACTTCCCCTGGGTGGAATGACTCCCCTAAGAGAAACCAAGCTCCCCAATTCATTAAACCAAGCTCCCCAATTCCTCATGGTCTTCTCCATTCACAGAGACAGACCTGCTGCTCTCTCTGAAGTGTACTTTCACTTTGCAATAAAATTGTTTAAGTGAATGTCCAGTGTGCTTGCATCCTAGAGAAGTGGCAACTGCAGTTGAATGTGATTCTGCTGATTCCTGAAGAGGGGATGAGGGAAATGAAACACTATGATAGGAATTGACTTAATAGTTTGGTTTGGTTCAATTTGGGTTAGACAGGTTAAATGGCTATTGGTACACCCAAGCTTATATCTGAAGATCTAAATTTTTAAGTACATTAAACTAGTTCTTTAGGAAAATGTATTTTCAGCTCATACAAAACATTTGAGTACCTATAAGTAGTTTTTTAGCAAAAAAATTTAGTACCTATAAGTAGTTTTTTAGCTTGTTAATCCATGAAAGGGCTTATAAAGCACTTTTGCTCTAGTCTATGAAAATGACCCTCTTGTCACTAGAGAGACAGTTCCATGAAAACTAGTAGATTTTTTTTTTTAATTTTTCAGAAAACTTTGAATGTCATGGTTACTATAGAGACAGTGAAGCTTGATGTCACTTTAATGTATTATACTGTCTATAGTATTACTGATAGGGACGTGATATAGCCTTATAAATTTCAAAACTTTTATGTGCCTTCTATATTTTACAGTATAGGGTAGACAATTTATAATGATATGATGTATTGTTATAGAAATTGTAAGCTAGCAAAGTCAAAATATATTTTAAAGATTTGCAGTAACTAACTACACTGCAAGAAAAACAAAAAGTCTACAAAGGCATATAGTTCTATGATTTAGGTTTTTATAGGCTAATATTTAGTAAAGACTTATGTGTCTATCACTTCACTAAGTAATTTGGAAGTATTGATTCATTAGCCCTCTGAACAATCCTTAGGAATAAGTACTGTTATTAAAATCAGTAATAGTATCATCTTCTCTATTTGATAAGTAAGAAAACTAAGGGGCAAATAGATTAAATAATTTTCCCAACCTACCAGGAATTGATCAAAGAGCACAGCCTTTGGTATGGATTATAGCTCAATGTAAAGAAAACAAAAATCCTTACCACTGGACCAATAAACAACGTTCTTATCAACGGAGAAAAGATTGAAGTTGTCAAGGACTTCATTCTTCTTGGATCAACTATCAACACTTACAGAAGCAGCAGTCAAGAGATCAAACGATGTACTGCATTAGGCAAATCTGCTGCACAAGATCTTTTTTAAGTGTTGAAGAGCAAAGATGTCAGTTTGAGGACTAAGGTGCACATGATGCAAGCCATGATATTTTCAATAACCTCATATGCATGCAAAAACTGGACAGTGAATATGGAAGACAGTAGAAGAATTGATGCATTTGAGTTATGGTGTTGGAGGAGAATATTGAAAGTGCCATGGGCTGCCAAAAGAACAAACAGCTCTGTGTTGGGAGAAGTGCAGCCAGAGTGCTCCTTGGAGTCCAGGATGGCCAAACTTTGTCTCTCATACTTCTGACATATTGTCAGGAGGGAGCAGTCACTGGAGAAAGATATCGTGTTTGGTAGGGTGGAGGGTCAGATAAAAAGAGGAAGACCCGCAACGATACGGATTGGCCAAGTGGCTGCATCAATGGACTCAAGTGTGGCAACAGTAGTGAGGTTGGCCCAGGATCAGGCAGTGTTTCATTCTGCTGTGCATAGGGTCGCTATGAGTTGGTACCGACTCGATGGCACCTAACAACAACAACAACAACATAAGGAGCTCTGGTGGCACTTTAGGCTAGGCATCGGGCTGCTATTCACAAGTTTGGCAGTTCTAAACCAACTCTGAGAGAGAAAGATGAGACTGTCTGTTCCCATAAAGGTTTATAGTGTCATAAAACTTAGACAGGGTCATTGTGAGTCAGCATTGACTGGATGGCAGTCAGTTTGGTTCTGGTTTTTGGTTTATGGTTTATTTGGCTTTTGAATGGCAGTGACAATGATAATACCCAGAAATTATGCTTCAGAGCCCCAGTCATAAGCACAAGACAATACTAGACTTACCATAGTGTTGCTTCATGCACTGGCCCATTGAAAAAAAAAAAGAAAAGAAATGCCAACAGTTGTTGAGTACATTCCAACACATGAGTATGCCAGAATAGAACTGTGCTTCATAGGGTTTTTGATGGTTGACTTTTTTCTTTTAAAGCTTTTATTGTGAATTGAGTGATAGTTTACATGGCAGAACATCAGCTTTGCACTCAACCTATCATATTTAGTTTCATTGCAATGATTACAAACTCCATGCATCATCATTTAATAGTAATTGCTTCTATTCCCTCTGTTTTTTGTTTTGTTTTATGTACACAAATTTTATAATTATTTAAACAACCAAAGAACACATTCTGCAAGCCTGCCTCCTGGCTGCCAGCACAGTCTTTCTCTTTCCATGAGTCTATAGTCCTCAGCTGTTCTATGTCTCCATGCCATCACCTCTGCCCCCATCTCTGATGTCACTGCTCCTCTGGTTATGATCCCACATTTTGCCCATGTTTTTCTCTCTCGATGGTCCTAGGGTCCTCTGTTCCTAAAAATATGGAACACTTCATGAATTTGCGTGTCAACCTTGTGCAGGGGCCATGTTAATCTTCTCTGTATCATTCCAATTTTAGTATATGTACAGCCGAAGCCAGCATCAATGGTTGACTTTTAGAAGTAGATTGTCAGACCTTTCTTCCAAGGCCCCTCTGGATGGACTCACATCTCTAAACTTTGATTAGAAGCTGAGCTCATTAACCTCTTGGACTCTAATTAAGGATTAAGGATGGTTTAATTCTTACATACTGGATCAGAGTAAAACTTATAAGTAATCACTGTCAGATGAAAGATAATTTTAACTCCTGCCTACATTTTATATAATTACTTCCAGCAGTCCTAACTCAAACTATCTTAGGTGGTAATAGTAATTGTCTGAGTTCTCCCTGACATTTTATTGTCAAGGACTTTTTAAAAATATTCATTTACTGAGTAAAATCTTCATGTGCATAATTAGAGGTTACATATGAAAGATGAGAGACAAGAAATAGAACTGTGGCTTCTCAGACTGAACTAGAAGGTTTCTACTTACAGTGACCCTGCAGAGGGTTTCTGAGGAGCAGCTTCTGGGTTTGAATCAACCTAGTAGTTAGCTGTCCAGTGCTTATACTTCAGCACCACAACAGGACCCCATTAATAAGTTAAAAAGTTATTTTCCTGCTAAAGTAAAGCAGTGGATGCTATTCTAAACAGTTACATCTTGATTTCCTTAATAGATGTTCTCCTAAAAAGTTGTATGTCAATATAGGATACCACATATTAACTGATATGACCTTTTAAACTTGTTTTCCTATTGACTCAAACTTCAAAGGCACTTTCCCTATTTTCTGAGTGATTGATCAAGTAGCTGATGAACATCTCAACAAGAAATGAAATCGTAAACTTTCTTTGTAAATGAAAGCAGGCTTTAAGAATAATGATAATGTATTTCGTCTGGCAATCCGAGAATAAGCAAAAAGATGGTGGCATAACTATAACACTAGGGCCTGACAACAAACACTGTATGTGAGGGAAAAGAGACTCCGAAAGTAGATGTTTATAAAAGAAGAAGTCCTTCTAGAATGTAGAAAGAAACCTGAGTGAAAGATACCAGGTGCTGATTCATGAAGAGCCAATGACTTCAAGACATAGCAAATAAAAACTGCATTAACATTGGGGTAATTATGTGCAACTACAATGAAAAGTCAGTAAAGATAAGCAATGTACATGTCAGGGTGATGAGGCCAGTACCTATGCAGTAACATCTCACCAATAATGATTTCAATGTTAGTATCAGTCACCAGACGGACGTTTTATCACCCAACTACACCCCATCCTACAATTGCCCATGGGTCTAATGAATTGCCACCACCTTCAAAAGTGAGAGGGAAAACCACAAGGTTGGCAGTTCAAACTCACCATCCTTGGAAATGCTATGTTGCTATGAGTCAGAATTGACATGACAGCATATCAACAACAACATGTTTCTTTTAATCACTATTGTTGTTGTTGTTCGGTGCCATCCAGTCCATATAGACTCATAGCGACCCAATGTACAACAGAACAAAACACTCCCTGGCCCCGCACCACCCTTGTAATTGTTGCTACACCTGAGTCCATTACTGCTGCCACTGTGCCAATCCATCTTGCTGGGTTGCTCCTTTTCTCTGACCCTCCACTTTATCAAACATGATAGTCTTCTACAGAAGAATATGTCTGAAGTATGAGATACGAAGTTTGGCTATTCTGGCTTCCAAGAAGCACTCTTAGCTGTACTTCTTCCAACACAAATCTATTTGTTCTTTTGGCAGTCCATGGTACTTTCAATATTCTCCTCCAACACCATAACTCAAATGCATCAATTCTTCTACAGCCTTCCGTATCTCCAAATTTCCTTACGTCCAAATTTCACATGTATATGAGGTTATTCAAAATACCATGGCTTGCATCAGGTATAGCTTAGTCTTCAAACTGACATCTTTGCTCTTCAAAGAGGTGTGGTGCAGCAGATTTGCCCAACACAATACGTCATTTGATTTCTTGACTGCTACTTTGTGACTGTTGATGGCTGATCAGAGCAAAATGAAGTTTTTAACTACTTCAATCTTTTCTTCATTTATATGGATGTTGTTTGTTGGTCCAGTGATGAAGATTTTTGTTCTCTTTACATTGAAGTGTGACCTATACAAAA
Source organism: Chrysochloris asiatica (assembly GCF_000296735.1). NCBI lineage: Eukaryota > Metazoa > Chordata > Mammalia > Afrosoricida > Chrysochloridae > Chrysochloris > Chrysochloris asiatica. Next base: position 31,670,541 of record NW_006408532.1, on the reverse strand, counting down.
GGCTGTGGTTTTTGATCTTCATCAGTAAGTATTTTAACTCCTCTGGGCTTTCAGAAAGCAAGGTTGTGTCATCTGCATATCACAGATTCCTAATGAGTCGTCCTCCAATCCTGATGCCACGATTTTCTTCATATAATCTAACTTCTCAAATTATTTGCTCAGCATACAGATTGAGTAAGTATGGTGAAAGAATACAACCCTGGCACACACCTCTCCTAATTTAAAACAATTTGGCGTTCCTTGTTCTATTCGAACAACTGCCTTTATATCTATGTACAGGTTCCTCATGAGCACATTTAAGTGTTACAGAGTACTAATACTTCACAATGTCCATAGCTTATCGTGATCCACACAACTGAAAACCTTTGCATACTCAATAAAACACAGGTATACATCATTCTGGTATTTTCTGCTGTTAGTCAAGATCCATCTGACATCAGTAATGGTATCCCCAATTATAACGATTTTAATTTAATCTCTATGGTTTTAATTTCAACTGGCTAGAGGAAAAATTATCAAATTTTTAGGTTGAAAAGAAACTGAAGGGTAAAACAGATTCATAGAAACTAATAACCCAAAAGGCATCATTTGTTGAGGTCTCTAGGTCTGACCAATAATGGAAGGAAATAGACAAACACTTCCATTTTATGAAGTTGGTAGGCAGTCTTATAACATATATAAATAAATAAATGTAGCTTCTGAATGGGAGGAGCTTTCAGCCCATCTTCAGGAATAAAAGAAATTTATGGGAATCATTCTATAAATGATCAGTATCAACCAAAGGAGGCAGAACTTTGAACTGGATGTTGAAACAGAAGTATAGATAATTGACTGAGGGGAAAATAAGATATTCAAGTAAGGGAACAACATGGGGTACTGGTAGTAATAGGCATGGCATGTAGGAATGGGTAGAATTTTGTGTGATGAGAAAAGAGAGTTTATGCTTGACAATCATAGAAATATTTTGAATGGGTGAAGTGGACCAATATAAAACCACGGAAGGTAAAGTTTCTCTTACTTAAACAGTGAAGAAAACCTTTTATATGCTATATCTTAAATGAACATAAGCAGTTTAAAGATTTGCTTTCATACTTTTGCATGTCCAAGTAAAGCCTTCTTATAAAAACATACTCTTTAATTCTCCACTGAGAATACGCGAGTGGTAATTTTTAGCAGTTTTTTTTTTTTTAACTTTTATTGTTGAATGAATTTTATAGAACATATATCAATTTTACATTCAACAAAACAAATACTTAGCTTCATTTCAATGGTTTTTATCTTTGTTTTTGGTAGTGGTGTTTCTTCCTTTTAAAATCTCAAATAAAACTTTATCAGAAATATTTTAAGCAGAGAATTTGAAGATATTATTTCACTATTATCAGAATTTTATTATACATGGTTATATATATGCCTTCATCCTAATTACAGTTTTGTGGGTTTTTTGTAAGGATATCTGCTTTTCCTCTGTTGTTGTTGTCAAGTGCCATCAAGTCGGAACCGACTCATAGCGA
>NW_006408532.1:31648858-31664797 GCF_000296735.1 Chrysochloris asiatica | reverse complement strand
ACTTTCAGCAAGCAAGGTTGTATCATCTGCATATTGCAGGTTGTTAATGAGTCTTCCTCCAATCCTGATGCCACGTTTTTCTTCATATAACTCAGCTTCTCAGATTATTTGCTCAGCTTACAGGCTGAATAAATATGGTAAAAGAATACAACCTTGTCACACACCTTTCTTAATTTTAAACCATTGAGCGTTCCCATGTTCTGTTCGAACAACTGCTTCTTGGTCCAGGTACAGATTACTCATGAGTACAATTAAGTGTTACAGAATGCACATACTTCACAATGTTGTCCATAGCTTGTCATGATCCACACAATCAAAAGCCTTTACGTAGTCAATAAATCAGTTTCTAAATTCATTAGATATATGAGCTTAGAGTTTCATTGTTTCAAGGAATTTAAAAACTATTTTTTTTAAACTCATTTCCCATATAAAGGCAAAGTTCTTTGTTGTTTCTCTGTATTATTGAGAAGAATATAAAACTCCAGCCTTAGCTATTACCAGGCACAATAAAATCTGAAAACCTGCTTTTCATCTTCTTTCAGTTTGGAACTATTATGACATTGGTTAACAGACTTTTTTTTTTTACCCTCACAAATTTTCTTTTCCTGCTTACTAATTCCACCACTAATTTTAATTTATATTTTGCCTACTGTGTCTAAGGGTTTGCAATCATAGAATTATTATATTGACTTATACAATATCTCTCCAGAATTAAGTAGTAAATTATCATATATATATATATATATATATAGTATTGTGAATCGGGTGATGGTTTACATGGGAGAACATCAGCTTTACATCAATCCTATAGTATTTTGTTTCATTGCAATGACTACAAGCCCCTCCATGCATCATCATTCAACAGCATTTGCTTCCATTCCCTCTGTTTTTTGTTTGTTTATTTTTTGTTTTTTGGATGTACACTGAAGCACTCAGGAATATACAATCATTTAAACAACCAAAGGGCACACCCTGTAAGCCAACACCCCTGCTGTCAGCACACAGCCCCTTTCTCTCCCTAAGTCCAGAGTCTCCAGCCACTCCATCTCTCCATGTCATCATCTCTGCTTCCATCTCTGGTGTCACTGCTTCTCTGAATAGGGTCCCACACTCTGCTGTTCTCCCTTGATGATCCCAAGGTCCTCCGCTTCTGGACTGCAAGATAAACCACTCTGCTCCTTTTGTTACAAAATGTCTAGCTTTACATTTGCAACACTCACAGTCAGTTCTGATAGCACTTATTCATGATTGAACCACAAGAGTCTTATACCCATTTCCTTTCACCAGCCCCATCCAGACAGGTTGGAAACCACTCAGTGGAGAATCTACCTTCCCCTACACCCTCTGAAACAAGGCTCCCTCTTGAAAACTTGTAAGCCAGTCATTTCGTGCCTTTGTAGTGCCCTCATTTTGGGTAGTCAATGTCTAAGTTACCCATCCCTGTCTACCCTGTATACCAAGGGGGTGGGAAAGATCCTTGCTGTAAAGGTTCATTCCCTCTTTTGAGTTACTATATCCATAAGTACAGTTCAAGTTCACCAAATTGTAGCAGATTACTCTTTTTTTCCTATTCTTTCTTCCTCTAATCAAGTTCTAATCATCCAGCCATTGAAGCCAGGCCAAATGAGTGCTATCTGCAAGTACGGGTATTCTTGTGCATCTCCCCTGAGTTCATATCAGCTGGATGCTTCACTCTGTGCTCTAGTCCTCTGTGGTCATGTCCCTGTCCCTGGGTTCAGGAGTCCCCAGGTCTCGCCAAACTGCTGGCCAACCCGGTCTCAATCCAGGTTGACAAGAGTAGTAAAGTATCTTTTTAATTAAAATCTTGAAATTGAAACAGGTACTGAGAAACTTAGAGTACCAGGAAAGTTTTATCCTGGCCAAAGCAAAATGAAATCCAAACAGCCATTCTACATAACAGTTATAGTTCAAATTTAACTCCTTTCCTAGCTATCCTCCATAACCATAATCACTCCAAACCATAATCCAGTCTCCCCCACTACCTGCCATAACCAATTACTGGTTGGTTATGTGCCGTGGAGTTGGTTCCAACTCATAGTGACCCTGTACAGGGTTTTCGAGGCTGTAAATCTTTATGGGAGCAGAACACCTCATCTTTCTGCAGTGGAACAGCTGGTAGTTTTGAACTGCTGACCTTACGGTTCGCAGCCTGACTTGTAACCACTACGCTACCAGTTAACCTCTCATTTCTTTCTTTTTGATTAGTAAGATAAGCACTGAACTGCTAACTAAAATTTGGCTGTTCAAACCCATGAGGTGCTCCTGAGAAACCCCATATAGTGTTACTATGAGTTGAAATCAACTCAACAACAAAAAACCCCACACCCAGAACTATTTCCAGAATGAAGAAAAATAGCCTTACATCTCCTATGAAAACCACTGATAACCATCACTGGACAAACTAATAGTGCCAATTAAAGGTGAGGGGTTCTCCTGTGGTGTTGTAGGATAAGTACTGAACTGCTTATCACAAAGTTGGTGGTTCAAACCCACTAGCTATTCCTCAGAAACCCTATACAGTGTCACTATGAGTCACAACTGACTGGGCAGTATTTAACAAGAACAGCAATACTACAGTGGCTCCATAGGATAAGCCCTGGATTGTAGACCACAAGGTCAGCAATTCAAGCCCACCAGCTATTTCACTGAAAAAAAGATGAGGTTGTCTGCTCCTGTAAAGATGTAAAGCCTTGGAAACCCTATTCAGGGTCACTGTGAGCCAGAACCAACTCAATGGCTCTTAACAATGACAGCAACATTAGAAGACATGTCTGCAGGCTCAGCATGACGAGAGATAAGCAAAGCAACAAGGAAATTCCGGCAATTCATCAGCCCCCTACCAAATGACCAAGGTACCTACAAAGTCTCCTTCCCACTTTTTCTCCAAGAGGAAGATCAGAGAGATCTCTGCTCTTCTCTCCTACTGAGTATTGATACTCAGTAAACACTGTTTGCTCTGAGTCCTGTCCCTAAGAATTGGCTATCTCTGTGGCAGGTGATAAAGAAACATTTGTCCAGTTACAAAATGAACTTTAGTTATTTGTCATAAGCAAAGGAAAACGAACTTCAGAAAGCATAGAGAAGATAGATCTGTAGCTATGTTGTTGTTTTTTTCTGTCTCCTTTGATACTGTGATTAAACTGCTCAACTGCTAACCCAAAACTAGATGATTCAAACCCACCAGCCATGCCACAGGAGAAAGATGTGGCTGCTATTTCCATAAAGATTTGCAGCCTTGGAAACTCCATTGAGTAGTCCTAGCTGTCCTATGGGTTCACTATGAGTTGGAATAAACTCGAAGGCAATGGGTATGGTTTTGATTTTTTGGTATACAATCCAAATACAGACAAAGAAACTACATATGCACCCCACTTTCTTTCCCTAATAGAGTTTATCTGAGTTGAAGATGCTGGATAATAATCTAAAACGTCAAGTGTAAAATGAAAACAATTTACTCTATATCAACAACTTAAAATCCAAGGTTTGGAACCAAACTCCACTAGTGGTTTATCCATATACAGACAAGTAGGTAAATGGAACCAGATGGTAGACAAATTGTCAAAAGTAGAAATATTGCTCCAGGAGACGGAAGGCTGGGACCTTGGCAGGGACTGATATGGTTAAGCAGTTATGTTAGAACTAACAATAGCTACCTATCATGAAAGATATAACTAAGCCAGAATACATTAGCAAAAGAAAGCCCTAAATACCTGGAACACTAAGCATGAATGGTTCTATACATCTTGTTTCCCTTATCACTAAAATGGAACTACAGAAAATCTGACTCACAGACAACTCAGACTTGCCCTTTATTGATGTTATTGTTAAGTGCCTTTGAGTCAGTTCCAACTCATAGCAACCCAATTCATAGCAACCCTGTAGAGCTCCCAAGGAGCTCTGGTAGCTTAGTGGTTATGAGTCAGGTTGCTAATCTCAAGGTCAGTAATTGAAAACTACCAGTCATTCCATGGGAGAACAATGAGGCTTTCTGCTCCTGTAAAGATTTACAGCTTTGGAAACCCTATGGAGGGTCTATATGGGTCTCAGCCCACTTGATGGCACTTAACAACAACACAGGGTTTCCAAAGAGCAATTGGGTAGTTTGACCTCAAGGTTAGCAGTCCAGTGTTTATCCTACAGTGCCACATCAGACTTGCCCTTATTGTTACATAAAGTTACCCTCACATCGAAATGGTTGAACCAACACCTACTCCCAAAAAATCTTCACCACAATCACCTTCATTTGCTAAATGATTAGAAAGGCGTCCAGTCTTTTCTTGCACTAAAAGTAAGGCTAAATAAGAATTGTATGCACTTGTTCCAGCTTATCTACAAATTCATCTTAAGGACACACTAAAGAACAAATCTTGTTCTTAGCCCAGTGAACTGCCTTCTTAGAGCTATGGTCAGAACTGATATGAACATTACTAAGGAACCAATCAGATGCAGAGGTAAGGATCAGTAAAGCTATATCTATGCCTATACTTGAACATTCAAGTTGTTATATATGTTAAATGAGGTAGTAAACTAAGACATTGCCTGTTGTGTCTAGCACATATCAAGCACTCAATAAATATGAATTATTATTATTAACTTTTTTCTAACGTGAAAATTAAATTTGGAGTCAAAGGGGCAAATAAAAGCAAATCAGAAACAAACAAGGAAGAATGGGTTCCTGAATGAATGTCTCCAAACACATGATTAATATCCTCAGTTTATTTTTATTAACTGGTAGGTTATTAACCATACTTATTCAATCTGTATGTTAAGCAAATAATTCGAGAAGCTGGATTATTCGAAGAAAAACATGGCATCAGAATTGGAGAAAGACTCATTAGCAACCTGTGATATGCACATAATATAACCTTGCTGAAAGCGAAGAGGACTTAAAATACTGATGAAGATCAAAGACCACAGCCTTTGATATGGATTGTACCTCATTGTAAAGAAAACAAAAATCCTCACTACTGGACCAATAGGCAACATCCATATAAATGGAGAAAAGATTGAAGTAGTCAAAGACTTCATTTTGCTTGGATCAACCATCAACACTCATGGAAGCAGCAGTCAAGGAATGAAATGATATATTGCATTGGGCAAATCTGTTGCACAAGACCACTTTAAAGTGTTGAAGAGCAAAGATGTCAGCTTGAGGACTAAGGTGTTCCTGATCCAAGCCATAGTATTTTCAATAACCTCATATGCATGTGAAAGTTAGACAGTGAATAAGGATGCCTGTAGAAGAACTGATGCATTTGAGTTACAGTGTTGGAGGAGAATATTGAAAGTACCATGGACTGCCAAAAGAACAAACCAACCTGTGTTGGAAAAAGTACAGACAGAACGATCCTTGGAAGCCAGCTGGATAGACTTGGTCTCTTATACTTAGGGAATATTGTTAGGAGGAACCTGAAGAAGGATTTCATGTTTGGTAAAGTAGAGGGTAGGACAAAAAGAGGACGACCCCCAATGAGATGAATTGGCATAGTGGCAGTAGTGATGGACTCAAATGTAGCAACAACTGTGAGCCTGGAACAGGACCAGGCATTGTTTTGTTCTGTTGTGCATAGGGTTGCTGTGAGTCGGTACTGACACAATGGCACTTAACAACAACAACAACAGGTACATGGAGTCCTGCTGTGATGCTGTAGGATAAGAACTGGACTGCTAACTTCTAGGTCAGCAGTTCAAACCCACCTGTCACTCTTTGGAAGCCCTATACAGAGTTACTAAGAGTCAGAGTTCTGGTATGGTGCTTCAGGACAAGTACTGAACTGTTCACCGCAAGGCCAGTGATACAAACCTACCAGCTACTCCTTGGAAACCCTTTACAGAGTTGCTATGAGTCAGAACTGACTCGATGGCACACAACAACAATAGCACATTGAAGAAAGGAGTCATATTGGCCCAGAGAACAAAAGTGAGGTCAGCACTAGTCAGAAAGTATAACTAACTTCCAAATGTCACAGAGCAATTCAAGGACACAGTCAGAACTAGAACTTGGGTTTCCTAATAATTATTTTGTCCAATCAAAATACTCTATAACATAATAATTATTTATATTTATATGGATTTTTATTTGACTGTTTTCAAAATATTTTGACATATAGTATCTCATCCTCACTGATAATCAATGAATAAACAAACAGATGTAGTAGTCTTCAGAGGAAAATGAAAAAACAAAAACAGCATTTCAGCTGCATTTCATATCTATTTTAGGGTAATTCAAATTTAAAGAATGTGTTGTTTAAAATGCCACAGTTCAAGAACTGGGCAAGTTCAAAATATACCAATGAAAATCTGTTAGATGAAGTACAGATAGTTGCCATGGTAATCTCCATATGATGGATGGATGGAAAGATTAAATTTTTGTTTTCAGCTGCTGAAAATCAAAATACAACATAAAGCAAAAACTGCTTGAAATAAAATCTCACATAAGAATCTATTCCTTAGCAATGCTAGGACACATAAAAAAAAAAAAAAGAGCGACAGATTCATCAGTTAAAACTTTGACCCAGTTTCTTTTTCTTATGAAATGGAAAATGTAAATCCGCAAACAGAGGTTAAAAGCCTAGACTCAATCCAGATTGCTGGGTATGAATCCTAGCCTCATTCCATTTTATTTGTGGGCACTCAGGTCAAGTTATGTGGCCTTTCCATGCCTTAGTTTATCTTGTAGTTTATCTTATAGTTTATCTTATAAAACGGGAATATAATAAAACAAAAGTATATTGTGAGAATTGAATGAGTTGATGCATGCAAAGGCACAGAAAAGAAATTGGCACATAGAGCTTTCTTAATAAATGCGAGTTGGGGTATTGTACTCCTCACTGTCTTTTGTCGCTATCCTGTGATTTTTTTTTTTTAAGTGATTACTTAACATTTTGTTTTGCTTTAATGTTAGGGCTGAAACAGGATTTTTTTTAGATTGGGCGCTATCATGTAGAAGTAGCTCACCAGCAACTCATCAACAAGTAACAAAACACGCTTACGTGTGACTTTAAAAAACAAAGAAAGAAAAGGCCTGTTTTGTCTCATATAAGATGAAACCCAGAGATAGGTGATTGTAGGCATTGTTTCTTGATGCTCTGTGGTCAGTATCTACACCTGTGCATTTCGTGGGTCTTTACTTGGAGCTACTTTCATTCAGATACTCATGAAGGTGGGAAGGAGGAAAGTGGCTGCAACAACATCTATATCTTTTATAAGGAAAACAAAAGTTCCCATAAATTCCCACAGTCCTCCACTCATATGTCATTGGCCAGAACTCTATCACTTGGCCACCCCTAGCAACAAGGAAAGTTCAGAAAGCTAGTACTGAGCCAGGCATTTTGTCATCCTTTTTAAAACTGGGATTCCATTGGCAAGGGAAAAGCAGGAATGGAGAGTGTTTGCCACAGGTGCATGGGGAGTCTTATAGCATCTGATAAAAAGGACTCATTAGGTAACGCTCCCTTGAACACTTGGAGAATAAAATGAGCTGTGGGATATCTTTTCGCTGCCGGAGAAAGCATACAGTTTGCCATCTCTTCCTTTCTAAATTGATTCCCTCTGTATTTGCTACTCTCATTCCACTTACAATCAAAATTCAGGAATTACCATATGTGGGTTAATGCTGCCACATTGTCAGGGAAGGCAATCGCTGCCTGGGTTGCTGTGGTACCTCTGCAGGTGTCTGTAAAGGTGTCAGGAACAAATATCTAAAACACTCACTCTCAGTCTCCAATCGCTTTGCTCCAGAATCCACACACCTGCTCTGTCTCTGTAATGTACATAATCAAAAGAGTGCAGGTGCTTATCCTGATTGAATTGAGCCCCTTTCCCTCTAGACTATTGCAATTCGCATTCAGGGGTATGTTAACAGTGGATGTGATGGAAGAGAACTCTCCCTAATTATGGAGATTTGTCATTGGTGTTGGAGGTTATTTTTCGTATTATTTACACTATTCAGTCTGGCGGTAATATTTCTGTCTGCTGGTGACAATTACATTGCTCTTGACTGGCACAGATCAGCAGTTTATGATAGTTCTGAAAAGCTGGTGAGCAGCACGTGCGAGCAGACATATTAATGTTGGTGATGAGAAATGCATGTGATGTAACACGATTAGATGGCGCTAAGATAAAGGACCATCTCCAAGCCCATGAATAACCACGGAGCAGTGAGGTGACAACTATCAATTATTTATTGCTCTTGTCCAGTACATTATTAACAGCAGCTCCAGGAAAGCCTACAGTCTTCCTTCCCTGCTCTCTCTCCTTCACGTTAATGCTCTGCTCCTCAGTTTACAGGAGGTGATATCCTTTGGGAGACATTTTGCTCTCAGCTACCATTAGACAATCCTGAGAAAAGAGTGAAATGACCTCTAGGCAGACTACATTCAACTAGCTTGGTTACCAGGAAAGATGCATAGCTCTCGGCTCTGCCCAAGTGATTCCTCTTATCATCTTCATATGCAAAATCCTTTTTATTCTTCTTCCCTCCAGTCTGGGTATAACTGCTGATTGATCATTCACACTTTGAAGGGAAAAAGGCAATTGTCTGTGATTAATCTCATACATATATCCATATGTATGTGTAAGTATATACCTGTAAGTTAGGCCCTTTTTCAGGAGTCATGGTCACAGGTTTTTATACTGATTTTAGTATTGAGTCAGCATCCAGTAATTCTTCAGCCTGATTCTGAATCATGGTGGCCTCCTGTGTGTTAGAGTAGATCTGTTCTCCAGAGGGTGTTCAATGCTTGGGTTGGTTTCTCTTTGTTTGGAAGTAGATGACCAAACCTTTCTAGTAAGATGCTTCTTTGTAGAGCCACTCCTTCAACCTTTATGTGCAACTTTAATACGCACACTTGCATATTAGCCCTTTGGTCCACCCAGGGACTCATGTGGAATGAGAGTCTATTTTACACGTGTATCTTAGTCTACATTCAACATAGAAAAGTTATGAATCAGTACTTGTTAGGATGCTTTCAGGTACAAGTAACAGGCAATCGGTCTCAAAATGATTTGTAAACAATAAGCAAAAGTATCTCACCAAAACACTCAGGAAAGTTATCAACAATGCAAGGGCCTTTCACCTCTCTGTATTGCTTCTGTGGTATTGCCTTCCTTCATGAGTAGAAAGTTCAATAAGGTTCTGTTCATCCTTATTTCTGTCCACAACAACAGAAGGAGAACCTTTCTTCAGCCAAGAAAAACAGGACTAACCTTCAGTCTGACTGAGCTCACATGGGTCATGTGATCCTCACTAGTAGTCCCTGGAGGATACTGTACATGCAGGGTGCTTCACAAAAGTTCATGGGAAAAATAGAATTAAAAGATCATGAATTTTTTTTTACACAAACTTTTTGAAGTTCTCTCAGAATGATTGGCTTAAGCTTGGTCTCAAGGATTACTTCATGACAAAGGGTAATCAGAATATTCTGACTGGTTTAGGCTCATCTGGACCACCCTTGGAGTTGAAGACAGTATCAGCACCATCTGAATTACACAGACTATTGGTGGTGGTGGTGGGTGTGTGCCACCAAGTCAGTTCTGACTCATAGTGACCCTTTATACGACTTACTCCTTATTTACGAATACTTGTTAGATAGCAAACGCTGCATGGCCTTCAAGAAACTTACAGTCCTGAGAAGATCTACAAAGAAATGTGGTTTCAGTGGAAAAGCAGAGAAGACTTACACCAGCCTAGAGGGATATTCCCAAGATCTTCCTTGATGAAATGACCACTGAACTGAGTCATAAAGAATTATTCTGGTACAAAATCAGGAAGAATGGCCTGATGATGGCAGACGTTTCTAGGACTTCACCTTACTATGATGAGACAGAAAAACAGAAATTAAGGCCCGAGGGTAAGAGAGGAGACAAAGCCTTCCAGCTGTGTACTACAGAACCGTGACTATGCCCTAGCTAGAGGAATATATTACGGTACTAAGAAGCAGCTTGGCTTGATTGGCATTTTGTGTAGGTTATATATACATATTTTTGTGTTGTTATTGTTAAGTACCATCAATTCGGTACCGACTCATAGCGACGCTATATAGGGTTTCCAAGGAGCAACTGATGAGTTTGAACTGCCAACCTTGTGGTTCAAACTGACCTTAAGGTCCAGTGCTTTATCCCACAGTACTACACCAGGATTTCTGGATTATCCTAATAGTCAATCTGACTTCTCTGATATTTCTGTATTACTGGTGTGGTACTGTTGAATAAGCACTGGGCTGCTAACCACAAAGTCAGCAGATCAAACTCACCAGCCACTCCTCAGAAACTCTGTTCAGGACTGCTATGAGTCAGAACCAACTTAATGGCACTTAACAACAACAACAATATATTCAGAATTACTATGAAGAATGGCTCAGGTTCACTGAGTAATTGATCATTACGTATCTCTCTATTCCTTGATTAAAATGACTTCATGTTGATGAATCACATAAATACTAACAGAAATAGTAAATTTGTGCAGGAGACTACTCTGAACAAGATTTCCATAAACTACTTCCCCTTGGCTCCAAAATACCAAATCCAAGTGGGTCTTTATTTAACAATTTTCATGCTAAGTGGTTAGAGCATTCATCATCAGATTAAGATAGTTCATGGTCCAAGTTTCTGAGATTCCTAGTTTCCAGCTTTTCTTATGCTGTTCTCAAGACTGATATGTTAATTACAAGCTCAGTATTGCTAATACACCTTTGTTAAGGGACAACAAGATATCCAATTTCATGGCTATCAATCGCATCATTTTATAAACGTTCTTTAAGAACAAGTCTGAGAAGACAGATAGTCAAGAAAATCATACAGCACATATCCTTCAGGTATGATGTTTGATAAAAGAATTCAGTAGACAATATTAAATTCTTCTTGGTTTATAAACACAAGCAAAGGTTATTACAGAGAAAACTGATTTTCCATGACATACGAATGAGGATGTCCAATAAGACTAAATATTTACTAGCTAGATAGTGGGGAGTGTACATTCATGGATTATAGATTTTCAAAGAGTGAACCTTCTGCATTTGAGCTGAGTTTTCTGAGACTGTGTTTTCATAGATGTGTTAGCATGCTATGTATTTGCTTGTATTGATCTGATTTGTGGAAGATGAAGAATGTCTTCATAGCTGTTATGTTCTCTTTTCTGTAGGATGTTTGGTTCATATGCAATCTTACAGTTGTTGTAAGTGCCATCGAGTTGATTCTGACCCATAGTGACCCTGTACAGGGTTTCCAAGGAGCAGCTGGTGAGCTTGAACCACCAACATTGGAGTTCAAACAACTTTGCAGTCTGATACATTAGCCCATAGTGATGGTTATTCTTTATTAAGTTCTAGTTAAGCACTGGACTGCTAACCCTAAGGTTGGCAAACTAGGACTACATAGAAATTCAAAGAATTCAAAGATATTCAAAGACAGTGAAGTTTCAAAAAGGATTTTGGAAGAAGTTTATAGAGCAAATCCAGACAGACTAAGAACTTGCAGGTGATAATGGGAGCCTGGTGTGGCACCATAGGATAAGCACTGGGCTGCTAACCAGAAGGTCAGCTGTTCAAATGCACCAGCTGCTCCTCAGAAATCCTACACAGGGTCACTATAAGTCAGAACCGACTCAACAGCACTTAACAACAACAACAGTGAAACCTGGAAGGTTGCATAACTACACATTGTTGCTGTTATTAAGCGCCATTGAGTTGGTTTCAACCCATAGCGACCCTGTATAGGATTTCCAAGGAGCAGCTGGTGAGATTGAACTACCAATCTTACAGTTCAAACCAAATTTGCAGTCCAGTGCATTAACCCATAGTGCCACACCAGGACTCCATGACTGCACATGGAGATCAGGAATGCAGAAGGTGGGGCCTTATGGGAAAAAGCCCTCGGCTTCAAGGAACCAGGATACTTGTGAGAGTACTGGATCCAGATTCCCCAGGGATCTTGCCACACTAACCAAGATTGTTAAACTATCAGGGATCTTGTGTTAAAGAGATGGTATGCTGTGGAGTCAGTTCAACTCATAGTGATCCTGCATAGGATTTCGACTCTGTAAATATTTACGGGAGTTGTTCTCCCACAGAACAACTGGTAGTTTTGAACTGCTAACTTTGAGGTTAGCAGCCCAAGATGTACCACTATGCTTGTGATAAAAAAGGAGTTTGGTATAATAAAACAAACAAGACATGCTCTTTCAGTTACTAAGACATGCATGCCAGTTCTTACACCTGGAATAAAACAGAACCTATATGGATTGTGCGGATCATGACAAGCTATGAACAATATTGCAAAGTACGAGTATTATGGAACACTTAATTGTGCTCATGGGGAATCTGTACTTGGACCAAGAGGCAGATGTTCAATCAGAACATGGAAACACTAAATGTTTTCAAATTAAGAAAAGTGTGTGACAGAGTTGTATTCGTTCACCATACTTATTCAACATGTATGCTGAGCAAATAATCCAAGAAGCTAGCATCAAGATTGGAGGAAGACTTATTAATAACCTGTGATATGGAGATGATACAACTTTTCTTGCTGAAAGTGATAAGGACTTAAAATATTTCTGGTATATACTGGTATTTACTGGTATGGATTGCATCTCAATATAAAGAAAACAAAAATCCTAACTTCTGGACTAATAAACAACATTCTTATCAATGGAGAAAAGATTGAAGTTGTTAAGGACTTCATTCTTCTGGGATCAACTATCAACACTCATGGAAGCAGCAGTCAAGAAATCAAATGACATATTGCATTAGGCAAATCTGTTGCACAATACCTTTTTAAAGTGCTGAAGAGCAAAGATGTCAGCTCTCAAGACTAAGGTATGCCTGACCCAAGCCATGGCATTTTCAATAAGCTCATATGTACGGACAGTGAATATGGCAGACTATAGAAGAATTGATGCTTTTGAGTTATGGTGTTGGAGGAGAATATTGAAAGTGCCATGGGCTGCCAAAAGAACAAACAGATCCATCTTGGAAGAAGTGCAGCCAGAGTGCCCTTGGAGGGCAGAATGGTCAAACTTTGTCTCTCATACTTTGGACATATTGTCAGGAGGGACCAGTCGCTGGAGAAGGATATCATGTTTGGTAAGTTGGAGGGTCAGAGAAAAAGAGGAAGATCCCCAGCAAGATGGATTGGCAAAGTGGCAGCATCAATGGACTCAAGCGTGGCAACAATTGTGAGGTTGGCCCAGGACCGGGCAGTATATCATGTTGTACATAGGGTTGCTATGAGTTGGTACCAACTCAATGGCATCTAACAACAACAACCACCAACTTCTTCAGTCTGAAATTGATCAAACAGACAATTAAGATGTATTTATAATTACTAGTGATTGGAATAGAAGGTTGGAAACAAAGAGGAAGGATCACTACTTGGAAAATATGGCCTTGGTGATAGAAATGATGCTGGGGATCACATGATAGAATTTTGCAAGACCAATGGTGTCCTGGTGTGGTGCTGTAGGATAAGCACTGGACCACAGGTCCGTTTGAACCATGTTGGTGATTCAAACTCACCAGCTGCTCTTCAGAAACTCTCTACAGTGTTGCTATGAGTCAGAACTTATTCAACAGCATTTCACAACAATATATGGATAATATCCTAAGGATTCGGGTGAGGGTTAAATTAATTCACTTACATGAAAAACCCTAGTAGAATCGCTGACATTTTTGAGACCCTCAAGAATTGTTGATTTTTCTTTCTTTTGTCCTGCATCTGGAATGAAGCAGTCAATTACTCTCCTTGTAACCCAGCTTCCTTTCTTTCAGGTTACTAATTTAGTAAATTCTTCAGGTTGCTAAAATTGATGAATTTTGGAAAGATATCAAATTTTTGTAACTATCTAGTTTACTTAAGTATGTATTCAAGTTATAAGCATACTCATTATGGTGATTCTAATAAAATGTACTAACTGCTCTTTTATATTTTAATGTTATTATTAAGTGAGTTCAAATTGGTTCAGACTTATAGTGACCCTGTATAGGATTTCCAAGGACCTATTAATTGGACACCTTGCAAATTACTTTTGGGATTGATGCGGTCCAGTGAACACATCTGGATTGAACTTATGGGATATTCATAGTGTTTTATAGGCCTGTTTTCTCGTCTTCAAGGTGCTGTGTCTGGGAAAGGCAGATTAAGTGTTGTTAGCCTCCCATCATTTCAGATGGGGGCAATTGAGCAGAACATTTGCCCCAAGTTCTAGAAGGAGGTAGCACACAGGAGTCACCAGATCCCAAACTCCACAACTCACAGTCAAAGCTAGGATTGTTTCTGGTGCCAAATTACACACAGAAGTGTTTACATTTTTTTATTATTTAAAGATTTCAGGGATGTGAGGAATGACTAAATATTGAGTTCTCAGAGATATAAAGGGATATGGAAAAGATTCAAGAGACTTCAATCAAAAAGTATGTGGTACTATTGTTCAAGTTTCTATTCTTATCATTGAGAAAAGTCCATGGCTAAATTACTATCTAGTAAGAAATCTGTGGAAAAGAAGTCCTGTTGAATAATGAAAGGGACATATAAACAAGGTACTACTGTTATAGAATTAAGCATGTTTCTTAATATTTGTGAACACCCCTGCCTTCATGATGGGGCAATTCACTTACCAGGTATTAAGACAATGATTTAAGCCTTGCCCACTTTCCTAATTACTTCATGGATTTCACATTGTGTAAAAATAACCAGTTAGCAACTGTTGGGCAAGAGATTGATTTTGGCCAATTTTACTTCCGTTTGTATTCACATTTACAGACATCCCCCCAAATCTGTGCCCACACAGAAGCAGAGAGAGGCTAAGATACTGAAGTCAGAAAATGTAAATCCCTCCTACTTTATTTCAGTTTTTGGTTTCTCCCTCTGGTCAGTGGGAGTGATTCATGCTGGCCACAGTGGCCTACACATTAAGCCTGGAAGGACTTGCCTTAATCTTGAAGTTTGTGACAACAATATCCTGTCGCCAAAATTAGTTTCTAATCAGTAGTAACTTGAGAAGCTAAACCAAAGATCTGTAAGCTCTGCTATTCAAAGTATGGCCTAAGAAACAGCAGTTCCAATATTACCTGGGAGTTTTCAGACATGAAGACCCCATTCAGGAGCTACTGAATCAGGATCTGCATTTGAACAAGAGCTCCAGGGATTCATGTATTGATTAAAGAAGTTTAAAAAGCACAGTTTTAAAGAATTTCTGGGTTAAGCTTACACATCATTCAGAGTGCACACCTCAAATACATTTGGAGGTGGGGGTTAGTGTCATTCAGTGAGGTGTATGGAAGAATCAAAGTCTTGGAAGGAATAGATTTTTCTCTGTTGTGAAGGGCAAGTTGTTATCTATAAAATAAGATGATTCTTTTTTTTAAGGATACCAAGTCTCAGAGAGACTTCCATGAAAATGGCAGATTAGGCAGATGTGCTGCATGGGCCCTCTACAACAAAAATACAAGAAACCAAATGAAACATACACAAATGAAAATCCTAGAGATCTGAATTTCAAAGGAAAGGCTTGAGAAGTGGATTGAGTACTTGCTGGGAGGAGAAGCTGAGCCAGGACAGTGAGTAAGGGAGACAGACTGGTGAAAAGCCAGTCAGATGTGGCACGGCCATCTTGAACTTTTGTGAGTAGCTTTCGTGACAGAAAGTGGCCTGGTGATGGGAAAAGTGTGATTCCTTTGTTTTCCCCTATGCTTCCCTGGTGATCAGAGTTTTAGAGTAGCTCCCATCCTTATCCACCCGCAGCACTGACGCTGCTCTCTGGAATTCAGAGCTGTGGGATTATGAACCATGACAGTGTGAGGCAGGGGCGACTGTGCCACTTTGATGACTACATTCATGTGGGGTCAGCTCCAGACCTACAAAACCCTCAGAGCCACTAGATTAATTAATTAATGCTGATTAGTCTAGCAAAAACCCTCATAATCA
>NW_006408532.1:31647138-31648393 GCF_000296735.1 Chrysochloris asiatica | reverse complement strand
ACTTTCAATATTCTCCTTCAACAACACAACCACAATTCTTCTACAAAGAATTGATGCTTTTGAGTTAACACCTAGGCCCATAGGAATTCCATGGAGGGCCAGGATATCCACTGTCACAAACCTCCGGAACCCACATTGAAAACTCCTTGCTGGCAAGATCCCCAAAGAGTTTTCTCAACGGTTGATCTGATTATTTTGTTTTAGTTTTCTTTGTTTGTTTTCCTTTTGTTGTTTCTTTTTGTTTATTCTTTCTTCTCCTTCTTCTTCTCTTTCCATTCTCTTGAATTTTATCCTTTCTGTGTCTGCTTTTGCTTTCCATTATTTTCTTCTGTATCTCATTTCCCCTTTTCTTTTTTTATGTTTCTTCTGATATTTCTTTACTACTCTCTGCTCTCTCTTTTCATCTCCTTCTACCTGGTTTTTCTAAGTTTTGTTGTGTTTTTTTTTATTTTTTCCTCTTAGATAGATCCATTTTCCTATTTTATCTTTTTAGTTATTATAGTCTTCTTTCTAGTTGCTGCCTGGTTTTTGTTTTTGTTTTTATTCTCCTGTATAATTTTAATTTTTCATTTTTGGTTGCTTGCTTTTTCTGTTTTGTTTTTGTGTGTGTGTGTGTGTGGTGGGCAGAGGTGGTATCTCTTCTCTCTCACACCTGACAAGAGACAGAAAACTTGTCCATACAATCTAGTCTTAACCATACCATATGCAGCTTCACTCACTGAGTAAGAGCCAATATCAGCTCCTGTGCTACCACATCAACAATAGTTAGCAACCAATACCAGCTAAACCCACCCTAAACTAAGGTGCACAAACAGTGAATGGGTACACCTACAGGAGACAGTTAATGAGAGCCTAAGAACACATCCACATATAATCATCAATTAAATACAAATACAAAAACAAGACAATGTCCTAGAAACAACAAATAAATTTCACTCACACAAAGAAGAGAGAATGGCTAAAACAAGTGACCAAGATGCAGAACCAGAAAATAAGGAAGAAAAGGTAATGGAACTAACTATAAAAGAATCCAAAAGAGTGACATTTAGGTACCTTCCAAGGATTGACAGGAAGATTGAGGAAAGCAAGGAGAACACAGAAAAAAAAAAAAAAAAAATCAGGAACACGTACATAAGGATTTGTTGTTGTTGTCAGGTGCCATAGAGTCAGAACCGACTCATAGAAACCCCAGGCACAGCAGAACGAAACAATGTCCGATCCTGGGCCAACCTAACTACCGCTGCCACACTTGACG
>NW_006408532.1:31599536-31642382 GCF_000296735.1 Chrysochloris asiatica | reverse complement strand
TCAGTATGAATCAGACCCAACTCCATGGCACACCACCACCACCACCACCACCACCATATATCTAAAGCTAGACATTTTGCAGCAGAAACAGAGACACACCTTATGAAAGCAACAGGGTTATTGTTTTAAGTGCTGTCAAATCTTAGGGGGGCCAATTATCTGAGATTGGGTATGGGAAGAGACCCATGTCTCCTTTAGGCAAAGGCCTAGGTTCACTGCAGAATCCTGACAGGTACGTCCCTTTCAAAGGAGAAAACTGACTAGTTGCTCTGCTAGGGGTGGAAGCTATTACCCCCAGAATAGGAAAGCAAAAAGCTACTGGATTTTGACAGACTGCAATCGCCTTGAACAATAAGGATTTCAGGAAGGATGAAGATACAGAGCAAATATTTTCTGCCAAAACCTAACACTGAGATTTATTCTCTTCAAATTCTGTAAAGAAAACATGAAAGCTAAACTGCAAGAGTGGAGAAATGCAAGTTGTAACAGAAAGAGTTTGTTTAATGGGAGAAGTAGAAGAATCAATAGATATGTGACAATTATTTTGAACATGAAGGAAAGCTGAGAAGTCAAAGAAACTTGGCAAGCAAGAAAGGGAAAGAATAACAGAGGAACCATGGGTTTATGTCGCTGCTTGAAAACTGTGAAGATCAAGATTACAGCAACATTCCAGGTGAGTTAGCATCCTGTCTGAAGTAGTAAATCCCAGAGCTGTCATTTAGGTGGCCCTGAGCAATTCAATTAACCTTTCTGGTCTCAGTTTCCACATCTGTGAAGTGAAGACAATGTCTCATTCAAAGCGTTCCTATGAATGCAACACTGAAATGATTTTAATAGATAAGAAAGCTTGCAAGATGGCTGAATTCCACGGTAAATATTTCAGTGTGGAGAGAAATCTCTCCAAGAGAATCCTAAAAAAGAGGGGAAACTTGGTGAGTGGGAGAGAAGCTCACAGTTTTGCTGGGAAGAATATTTCAAAATCATCATCTGATTGAACATCCTACATCTGATCCAAGCCTGATTCCTGGCACTTAAAATTGAAAAGAATAATTCCCTTTTGTCATATCTAGAAATTAAAGAAAATTTCTCAAGATTTAAAAAAATATTTCCAATGGCATAATAACTTAAGCAAAAGTGAATACATACATACAAAAAATATCTAGATATGAAACAGTAGGAATCAAATTTTGGAGAAAATAGAAAATATACTTCAGAAAGACCTTCAAATGGTTTGTAATACAAGCTTCTGTTTTCCCATCATGACTGTTTTGTTTGTGATAACTTGTTTTTTCCTCATTCTGACTTTCACCACTTTGGCAATTTATGTAAACCTTCTGATTTTCTGCTTAATTGGTTCCCTGACTGCACTGTACTAGAATATTTAGATTGTGAGAATGATAAGAAATAAATACTTAACCTAATATTGCAATATTTTTCCATCTAACATACTATAATATAAAACAGGCCCAGAACACTAATTTCCGCATTTTGATAGGTATTTCCATTGAATATGAAAGAGAATGGTTACCAAAAATGTCTTTAACCTAGCAGACAGTCATCAGTCAGAAAATTAAAAGGATCATAACTTCAAGTCATTTGAAATGATTTCTCAAAGAGAAAATTCCAAATTTTCTCTTTTTTGTCAACCCTTAAAGCACTCCATAGACTACTCCATACACTGCCTGTTCAAATCGTTATATTTCTTTTATTGTCCTGCTGCTTCACACAGAACCGGTACAATCAGGCGAGTGGGGTCTAAGCAACGAACTTAAAAATTGTCATTTGGTGGGGGAAAAAAATAGAGGCTAAAAACTATGTTCAATAATTTAATGAATATTTAATTGTATTTGCAGCCATATTGTTTCTCCTCTTTGTGGAATTTCATTTTTATTATTCTTATTCTAAGGAAGACAAAAGACCTGACATTATCTCAGGGACTTTGTAGGCTGCAATGAGTGGGCTGTATTTAAGAACACTGGCATTTGTAGTCTTAAATTTCTCATGAAATGACAGAGATTCCTGACTAGAAATCACCCCTTAATGCTGCCACTACTTTTTTGTTCAGCCTAGGTTTCAAATTTATTTCAGTTTGAAATAAAAGACTAATGCTTCCCTTCGATTTGCATTTATAAGTGAAGTTCAACACACACATTAGTATTTAAAAACTAGCTTAAAAATAAAACAATAAGTGGATCAGATCCTACTTCTCAAAATGCATAAAAAACAGGACACCTAAGATTTGTGAATGTCAAATGAATGCAATAAAGAGAAACATTTAAGAACATCCTATATATCAAATTTACCATTAAGACTGTCTAGCCAATGACTGTTAGGTAATATGTGATTTGCATAACATTGAGTCTGAACAATAACATCTAATAGACTTTTTTTTTCCTTTTTAAAGAGGCCTCTGCAACATATAAAAGCACATCATACAAGTCCCAAACATAAATATATTTATTTTTTTATAAAAGTATAAACAGATATTCTTTTCAAACACACAAGAACTCTGAGTCCCAATTCTGATTCTACCTTTGTTCCTTCCCAGAACTTTGTTCTGGGAACTTCCCAGAACATTCTTCTGGAGGGTCTGTGGATTGGCTGTTGAGGAAAACTCACAACTCACAATTCTCTAAATAAAACCATAAGTAAAAATACCTTAATAGTTTGTACTGTGAAAAACTTTCAACAAAATACAAATCATAATTTAAGTATTTTCAAATTAAGTTTTATATAATTTTCCATATGGCTTGTTGTGCTTTAAAAAAAAAAATCTAAAACTTATAGGGATAGTAATTACTTGCAAAGATATTCACAGGGCAAATTTTTCAGCATTTTTATGCCATAGCATAGTGGTTACGAATCGGGCTGCGAACTGCAAGGTTAGCAGTTCGAAACTACCAGCTGTTCCGTGGGAGAAAGATGAGGCTTCCTGCTCCTGTAAAGATTGACAGCCTTGGAAACCCTGTACAGGGTCACTATGATTTGGAACCGACTCCACGTCACATAACAACAACCCTTTGAACAAGGAAGTGTCAGAAATGCCATGATACCAAACTACATCCCCTCCCCCAAATGCACTCAGCTGAGTTTAGTAATTCATCGCAATGGCCACACAGAACTCAGAAACAATACTCACAGTTATGAGGTTTTTAGTGAAGTTAATAGATTAGAATGCAGGGTTAGATAATACTCAAGAGACCAGTTCTTCCAATCAAGAGAGTCTCTCCTTAGTCATGCCCACAGACAGGCCTCACTCTTCACAGCCAACATTATAAAACTCTTTTAAAGTTGCTGATAAACAGCCACATTCCACCATAAGCTCAGGTCTAAAGGTGTTTGGCTTGAGCTCTATGTGTCAGCAAACCTAGCTCCCCCAATTAAGTTCCTAGAGGCAACCCACACTATATGCAAGCCTTCTGTCCAAAGTCACTGAGCTTCACTGGTTCTGTGGCTAGATAATCTGACTCTTGGTTCTGCGACTGTTCCTCTGCCACTCCTCTGGTGTTATAGCTTTCTGTCGCTGGATTGAAGAGGTTCAATGCACAGAGATCTCTGGGTCCAAGGGACATGCTCCACTCCTGGTTCTCCTTCTTTGATGGTAGTGAAATTCCCCATTTTTGCTTTTGAGATGACTCATTTTATACATGCTAAGAGTTCCAAGTTTTTATATTCACAATTAACTTTGTTAACCACTCCCAATTGAATATAAAATCCCATTAACATCTTCTCCCACCTTCTCTTACCCAGTCCCAGCAGGGCAAAAATATTTTTTGGTGGATATTAAAACGACTAGTATAGAAGAGTTATATGAAGTAATTCACTACACTGTAGGTGTCATCAAACACAGTCAACTATAATAGAGTGCCCTTGTGTTGTCTTTCTGACCACCTATTGACATGACACATCCCACCTGGGTTGACACCTGGACACTACCACTCCAAATGAACCATTCACTGTCAGTGCACTATTTCTCTGCAGTCAAGTTATACTGAGAACTGTTCACACACGAGCTGGATGTCAGATCTTCATTCAGTCAACATAAATGAAGGCTGGTGATTTCAAATTATATCAGCAGTAGGGGGATTCTTTAAAATTGTTTTGGTTTTGTTGAGCTATACACACCATAAAGTCTATCCTTTAAAAACATACAGTTTAGTTGTTTTTGGTATATTTGCAAAGTTGTGCTGTCCTACCATTAATTCCAGAAGATTTTTAACAAGTTTTCTCCCCCACAAAAAATACCATTTCTCTTTATCATCTCCCCTTCTTCCCAGCCCCTAACAAGATTAGCCCCAAATCACTATTTTACCTTCTGTCTATGGATCAGTGTATTCTAGATATTTTACGTGTACTCATATGAATTAATACACTCTTTGGCCTTTAGAAAAATTGGGCATAGGAACTATTGTGAGGATGGCTCAGTAACAGGCAGTACTTCATTCTGCTATGCATAGGGCCACCATGAATTGGAACTGATTTGACAGCATGTAACACTAACACCATGGTCTTTTGTGATTAGCTTCTTTCAGTTAGCATGGTATTTTAAAGGTATTATCATGCAAGCATGTATGGATATATATTTATTTATTCATTCACCAGGAGAAGAACTTGTGGGTTGTTTCCACTTTGGGGTTATTATGAATAATCCTGCTATGTGCATTTTTGTACAAGTTTTTTTTAGACATGTGAGAGACTCCAGAAAGTTCATGAAAAAATTAAATGAAAAGATAATAGATTTTTTTTTTCACTAACTTTTGAAGCCCTCTCATATGTTTTTAACTAACTTGATTATATAGCAAGAGGCAGAATTACTGGTTCATATTGTGACTTAGTTATATAATACTTCCTTGGTGACACAGTGCATTATTTGGCTGTTAATCAAATAAAAAATACTGCTATAAAAATACTAAAAGTGGTTGACTTTGTTAAGTGCCACTGATTAAGTACCAACACATAAGAGACCCTATGTCCTGCAGAAAAAAATACTGCATGATCCTGTACTGTCCTCATAATCGTTGCTATGTTGAAACTCATTGTTGCAGCCACTGTGTCACTCTGTCTCATTGAGAGGCTTCCCCTTTCTCATGGGCCTTGTATTTTACCAACCATAATGTCTTTCTTTAGAGTCTGGTCACTCCTGATAACATGTCCAAAGTACATAAGATGCAGTTCGCTTGCTATCATTGCTTCTAAGGAGCATTCTGAATGTACTTCTTCTGGAAGTCTGTGATATATATCTAATATTCACCAACACCGTAATTCAAATGCATCATTTCTTCACTCTTCTTTATTCATTGTCCAGCTTTCACATGCATATAAGGCAATTGAAAAGACCATGACTTGGGTCAGGCACACCTTAGTCCTCAAACTGACATCTTTGCTTTATAGAGGTCTTTTGCAGCAGATCTGTCTAATGCAATATGTCCTTTGATTCTTGATTGCTTCCATAATTGTTGATTGTAAATTCAAGTAAAATCAAATCAATTATGGTTGCTTCCATAATTGTTGATTGTAAATCCAAGTCAAATCAAATCCTTTACAACTTTATTCTTTTCTCTCTTTATTGTGATGCTTATTGGTCCATTTGTGAGGATTTTTGTTTCCCTTATGTTGAGGTATGATCCATACCTCATCATAATACCAAAGGCTGTGGTCTTTGACCTTCATCAATAAGTGCTTCAAGTTCTCCTTTCGTTCAACAAGCAACGTTGTGTCATTTGCATACTTCATGTTCTTAATGGATCTTCCTCCAATCCTGATGCTACATTCTTCTTCATAGAGTCCAACTTATCTGGTTATTTGACTAACCTATAGTTTGGATGGATGGCATTAGCAAGCAGAAGTTTCTCACAGTTTAGGAGATTTGTTGTTGTTGTTGTTGTTAAGTGCCATGAAGTCAGTTTTGACTCATGCCGACCTTGTATAGGGTTTCTGAGGAGCAGCTAGTGGGTTTGAACTGCAGACCTTATAGTTCACAGTCCAGTGCTGATACTACAGTGCCAGACCAGGAGTCTAGAAGTCTGAATGTAGGACACAAGCTCTAGAGAAGAAGGTCCATGTTTCCTTTCAACATCTGTGGGTCTAGCATTCCTTGGTGATGAACCTATGTCTAGGCATCAATCTCTTCCTGGGTCTAGGAGGTTCTGAGAACAGGGACAGCAGTTCCCACAAGAATGTATTCCACTCCTGGCTCTTCTTTTTTAATAATAGTGTCGTCCCTTGTACTGCTTGCTTCTCTCTCCTTTTATCTCTTGTAAGATTTAAAAAGAAAAAAATGTGATTCAAGCAGAGTGCAACTTGAGTATCAGTGTGCCTTAAGTAAAGGTGAAACTTGAGTAAGATGGCCTGGTGGCTCATTGCATCCAGTGTTGGGCTGCTAATCAAAAGGTCAGTGGTTTGAACCCACCAGCCATTCCACTGAAGGAAAGATGACGCAGTCTTCTTCTGTAAAGATTTAAAGCCTCAGAAACTCTATGGAACACTTCTACACAATCCTACAATGTTGCTATGAGGCAGAATCAATTCAACATCAGTGGATTTGGGGATTTTAGTAAGGGAAGAATTCAAGACCTACCCAAACTAATCTTGCTTTATTTGCATATGTTGTTGTGTTGTTAAATTCTGTGAGTCTATTCTGACTCATAACAAGCCTGTACAGGGTTTCTGAGGAGAAGCTGGTGGGTTTGAGCAAATGACCTGACCTAAGTTGTTGTTAAGTACTGTCAAGTCGGTTCTGATTCATAGCTACTCTGTAAAGGGTTTCCAAGGAGCAATTGGTGGGTTTGAACTGCCAACCTTGTAGTTCACAGCCCAGTGCTGATCCTATAGCACCACACTAGATGTCCTACTAGTTTATAGAGGTTAGAAGT
The DNA here is from genome assembly GCF_000296735.1 of Chrysochloris asiatica. Lineage (NCBI taxonomy): Eukaryota > Metazoa > Chordata > Mammalia > Afrosoricida > Chrysochloridae > Chrysochloris > Chrysochloris asiatica. The sequence goes on along the minus strand of NW_006408532.1, from coordinate 31,635,510 downwards.
TAGAACACATCAAAAAATGGAGTGTAATCACATATCACACAATGAAGGTCAACCATATAATACTGAGAATCATAACCTAGTCAAGGCAACAAAATTCAGTTAACGAAATACAGTGTTGTTATTAGGTGCTTCTGAGTCGATTCTGACTCACAGTAACTCAACTTACAACAGAGTGAAACACTACCAGTTCCTGTGCCATCCTCACAATTATTTTTATGTTTGAAACCATTGTTTCAACCACTGTGTCTCTCCTTCTTGTTGATGGTTTTTCTCTGTTTCACTGACCCTCTACTTGACCAAGAATGAGGTCCTTCTCCAGAAACTGATCCTTCCTGATAACATGTCTGAAGTACATTAGACAAAGTCTTGCCATCCTCATTTCAAAGAAGCATGATGACTATATTTCTTTCAAGACAGATTTGTTTGTTCTTCTTACAGTAACTTTATGCTTAGCATTTTAAACATAAAGTTTAAAGTTTAATTTTATGTTTACCATAACATACAGTCACTCTATGTTTAGCATTTTCATGAATTTCCAGAATGTTTTCCAAAGAATGAGCATCATTTTACATTTAAACCAGCAATGTATGAACATTTCTAATTTTTTGTGTCCTTACCCATGGTTGTTGGTGGTTGGTGGTTATGTGCTTTAAAGTTGGTTCTGACTCATAGTGACCCTGTAGAGGATTTCCAAGGCTGTAAGTCGTGTCAGGAGGGACCAGATGCTGGAGAAGGATATCATGTTTGGTAAGGTGGAGGGTCAGAGAAAAAGAGGAAGACCCCCAATGATATGGACTGACCAAGTGGCAGCATTGATGGACTCAAGTGTGGCAACAGTAGTAAGGTTGGCCCAGGATCGGGCAGTATTTCATTCTGCTGTGCATAAGGTCGCTATGAGTTGGTACCAACTCAATGGCACCTAACAACAACAACAAGTCGTGGCAGAAAGCCCCATCTTTCTCCCACAGAGCAACTGGTAGATTCAAACTGCTGACATTTTGTTTAGCAACCCAGCTTATAAGCCACTACACTACCCATACTTGTTATTATCTATAATATTTATTATAGCTATTTTGTGATTGCTCTTGTTAAATGTTTTCAAATCTTTCCAACTCTTAGTGACCCTGGATAGAGTTTCTGAGGCTGTAAATCTTTGTGGAAGCAGAAAGTCTCATCTTTTTCCCATGGAGTGACTGATGGCCTCGAACCACCAACCAGTCCTATGAGTCATTTATCCTACAGAGTCACTGCGCTCCCATGGCCATCTGATTGTTGTTTGTGGTAAGTACTGTTGAGTCAGTTCCAACTCATGGCAACCTATATAGTGTTTCCAAAAAGTGACTGGTGGATTTGAACCCCCAGACTTGTGCTTATCTTATAATACCTCATCAGGGCACCTTAACCATCTTGCTGTTGTTAAGTGCTGTTGAGTCGGTTCCCACTCATAGCAACCCTGTATAGAGTCTCCATGGAGAGGTGGTGAGTTTAAACGGCAGACTGCAGTTCAAACTGATAATGCAAACTACTGCATTATCCCACAGCGCCACACCAGGACTCCTTAGCCATCTTAGTGGGAATGAATAGTCACATTAGGGTGACTGTTAGATTAAGTTTTCCATAATGGCTAATGATGAAAGTCATCTTTTCTTGTGATTATTGTCCATTTGCATATTTCCTTAGAGAAATGACTACTCAAATCCTTGGCCCAGTTGTAAATTGGGTAATTTGTCTTTTGTTTGTTGAGTTGTGAGTGTTCTTTATATAACCTAGGTATAAGTCAACTATCAGAAATATGATTTGCAAGTATTTTATCACATTCTATAAGTATCCTTTCTCTCTCTTGATAGGGTCCTTTGAAAAATAAAATGATTTTAATTTTGATGAAGTATAATTGGTCTATTTTTTTTTCTTTTGCTACTTGTGCTTTGGGTGTCGTACCTAAAAATCACTGGTGTAGTACTGTAGGATAAGCATTGGACTGCTTACTGCAATGTCGGTGGTTCAAACCCACCAGTCACCTCTCTGAAGCCCTATTCATGGTTGCTATGAGTCAGGACTGTCTGAATGGTACTTAACAACAACAATCTAAGGATACAGAAAATCGCATATGCATTTTCTTCCAAGTGTTTTATTCATTTTAGCTCTTCCTTTTATATCTTTAACCCATGGTGTGAAGTTTTTCCTATGTGGTATAAAATAGAGGTCAAACTTCACTGTTTTGCAATACAATTAGCTGAAAGCATATTTTTCCCCATTGAGTTGTCTTGGCACTCGGGTCAATGTAAGAGTGTAATTCTAGACTCTCTAATCCTACTCCATTGTTTGTTATTTCTATCTTAATGTCAGTATTACTTACCTTTCGTTAATCAACATTTTGAGTAAAAGTTTTTATTCCAAACTTTGTAGTAAGGTTTGAAACCAGAAAATATGAGTCTTTCAATTTTGTTCTTCCATTTACAAATTGTTTGATATACTAGGTCCTTTACATTTTTATATGAATTTTAAGATCCTCTTATCAATTTCACCAAAAAAAAAAAAAAAAAAGGAAGCTAGGATTTTGATAGTGATTACATTGAATGAGTAGATCAATTTGAAAAATATTGTGATGTTAACAGTATTAACTCTTCTGTCTCCATCAAACGGAAAGTTTTTCCATTTGTTTAAACATCTTAAATTTCTTTCTACAAAAATGATATATTTTGTAGTTTTGGATGCAAAAGTTTGAACTTTTTTGAACTTTTCATATATATTTTATTCCCTTTGCTATTATTATAATCAGAATTGTTTCCTTAGTTTTATTTCAGCTTGTTCAATGCTAACATATAAAAATACAATTGATGTTTGTGCATTCATCTTCTATCCCTCAACCTTCCTATACTCCTTGATTAGTTCAAATGGGTTTTTGTGTGTGTGAATTTCTTAGAATTTTCTAGATATGTCATGTCATGAATGGAGAGATTGTTTTACTTCTTCCTTTCCTATCAGAATAACTTTTTTCCCTTAAGAAACTAAGTAACTAAGTAGTTACTCTGACTAGAAAGCCCTGTAAATTTTGCATAAAAGTGGTCCAATTGTACACCTAAGTCTTGTTTTGAGAGCTTGGTGGCTCTGTAGGATAAGCACTGGACTGCAAACCACAAGGTCAGCAATTCGAACCCACCAGCTGCTCCACAGGGAAAAGATGAGGCTTTCTGCACCTGCAAAGATTTACAGCCTTGGAAAACCTTATACAAGGTCGCTATGAGTCGGAATGGCACTTAAAACAACAACAAATCTTGTTCTTTATTTTAGAAGAAATCTATTCAACCATTCACCATTAAATCATGTTAGATGTGAGTTTTTAAAGGTGTCCCTTTGTCGCTGCCACTGCTTCTACTAGCATGAGCCGTGCCACGCCTAGGAGGTGACCACCAGCCCCACCGTCAAGCCTCTCCTCCTCCTGCCCCTGGCTGCCAACCTCCTCGGGACTTGTTCCAGTAATCAGTTAAAACATGTTGGATTACTATGAAATTCTAGGCGTACAGAGACATGCCTCACCTGAGGATATTAAAAAGGCATATTGTATACTGGCACTGAAGTATCATCCTGATAAAAATCCTGATAATAAGGAAAAAACTGAGAGACAATTCAAACAAGTAGTTGAGGCATATGAGGTATTATGAGATGCTAAAAACTGGGGCATCTATGATAAATACCCACCACTTGTCTGTCAGTTTCTCATACTGTGGTGGCTTGTGAGTTGCTGTGATTCTGAAAGCTATGCCACCCATATTTTAAATACCAGCAGGGTCACCCATGGTGGATAGGTTTCAGATGAGCTTCCAGATGAAGACAGACTAGGAAGAAGGAGTGATGAACTACTTCTGAATATTTAGTCACTGAAAACCTTATGAATAGCAGAGAAACACTGTTAGATATAGTGCTGGAAAATGAACCCATCAGACTGGAAGGCACTCAATATGCAACTGGGGAAGAGCTGCCTCCTCAGAGTAGAGAGTTGACTGTGATGAGGTGAATAGAGTAAAGCCTGTGGCAGAAAAGCCCGTGGGAACTTCATTTGCTGATGGGGCACAACTCAAAATGAAGAGAAAGAGCTGTAAACATCCATTGAAAATTGGAACATGGAATGTCTGAAGTATATTGTCAGGAGTGACCAATCGCTGGAGAAGGACATCATGTTTGGTAAGGTGGAGGGTCAGAAAAAAAGAGGAAGACTCCTAACAAGATGGAATGGCCAAGTGGCAGCATCAATGGACTCAAGCATGGCAACAATGGTGAGGTTGGATCAGGATCAGGCAGTGTTTCATTCTGCTGTGAATAGAGTCACTATGAGTTGGTACTGACTTGATGGCACCTAACAACAACATGACAAATACAGCAAAGAAGGAGTAAATGGTGGAGGTGAGAGTCATTTCAATAATCTATTTGAGTTTGGCTTCAATTCTGAAATCAAGATGATGTCTTCAGGAAAATTTTTGATGAAAGGGACCCATTTTCATTTTCATTTGACTTCTTTGAAGATCCATTTGGCAACCTTTTTTGGGTGGAATCGCAGAGGCACCTGTGTAAGTCAAATCCTTTTTCTCTGACTTCACTGGGTTTTCATCTTTTGGAGGTGGATTTTCTTCTTTTGATAGAGGATTTACTTCATTTCATTCACTGAGTCATGGTGAACTTCATTCTTATGGACATTAGTGGAATGGGCAATGGATATCAACTTCTACTGAAACAGTTAATGGCAGAAAAACGATTACAAGGAGAATTGTTGAGAATGGTCAAGAAAGAATAGAAGTTGATGAAGATGGCCAGTAAAAATCCTTAACAATAAATGGTAAGGAGCAGCTGCTGTGTTCTGATAACAAGCAATTCAACACGCACATTTAACAGAAATGTTAAACTATTACAAGCACCATTTGAGGATTAACAAGAACATTTTTTTTGAAGATTTCAAACAAACTCTACTTTCAGTATAACTGTCCCTAATCTAGTATTTATAAACAGCTCATCAGAGCACATATTTGTCACAGACTTGAGTTTATTGTCAAGACCACATTAACAGAACCATATTTTTAAACTGTTGTAAATCTATGTATGCTCCCTGCTTTTTAATTCAACTTAATCCAAGGTGAACCACGATTCTTTAGTAGAGCTAGAAGAATATTGTACACTTACATCAGCATGGTCTTGCTTTATCCATTCTGTCTGAAATGTGAGCCAAGTTGTCTGCTGTGAAGTTAACGTTGCCAGAATGAATCTGCAACAAAATTAATTTCATTTTTTTAAATATTGAGTGGTGAAAGATGTTAATAATTTAATGGTAATGCATTTGTGGATTCATATAAATTAAGGATTTTTCTAGTTGTAGTTTAGCAAGTTTTAAAAGTTGTTTAAATAAGTAATGTTAAACTTAGGTTTCAAAGTAAAGCTAGTAAACTAGGTCTTTGTCAGTTGCTTCAAAAATAATAAAGCCTTAAGTGTTTGGTGTATTCTTTCATGAAATAAAGAAAGATGCCCCTTGTCCTGGAATGAACTGTGCCCCCAAATAATATGTGTCAACTTGGCTAGATCATGGTTCCTAGTATTGTGTGGTTACCTGCCATTTCTGATGTCATTGTTCTCCATTCTATGTATTGTAAATCCTAATCTCTATATGTTAATGCCAGCACTTGTATGTCAGTCTGTTGTACTATGGTGGTTTGTGTGTTGTGATGCTGGAAGCTATGCCACCAGTATTTTAAAAACCAGCAGAGTCACCACTGGTGGACAAGTTTCAGTGGACCTTCCATACTAAGACACACTAAGAAGGAGAGGCAGACCACTTTTGAATGGTTAGCCACTGAAAACGTTATAAATAGCATCAGAACATCATTTGATATAGTGCCAGAAGTTGAGCCCCTTAGATTGGAAGGCATTCAAAACATGACTGGGGAAGAGGTATCTCTTCAAAGTACAGTTGACTTGAAAGACATGGATGGAGTAAAACTTTCAGGATCACTATTTGCTGATGGGAACAAGTTAAAATGGGAAGAAATATCTACAAACATGCATTAATAATCAGAACATGAAATGTACAGAGTATGAATAAAAGAAAATTGGAAGTTGTCAAAAATGAAATGGAATATATAAAGATCCATATCTTAGGCATTAGTGAGTTGAAATAAACTGGTATTGGCCACTTTAATTCAAACAGCCATATGGTTTACTTTGCTGGGAATGACAAACTGAAAAGGAATGATGTCACATTCACTGACATAAAGAGTATTTCAAGGCCTAACTTGAAGTACAATGCTGTCTGTGAAAGGATAATATCCACAAGGAAGACCAGGCAATACCTCTATTATTGGAATTTACACACCAACCACTAAAACCAGTAATGATTAAACTGAAGCATTCTACCAGCCTCTTCAGGCTGAAATTGATCAAACATGCAACTTCTGGTGACGGGAATATGAAAGCTGGAAACAAAGAGGAAGGACCAGTGGTTTGAAAATATGGTCTAGGTGACAGAAACGATGCTTGAGATTGCATGATGGAATTTTGCAAGACCAATGACTTATTCATTGCAAATGCCTTTTTCAACAATAGACATATGGACCTTGCCAAATGGAATACACAGGAATCAAGTTGACTATATCTGTGGAATAAAATGATAGAAGAGCTCCATATCATTAGCCAAAACCAGGCCAGGGGCACACTGTAGAACAGATCCTCAATTACTCACATGCAAGTTCAGGCTGAAGCTGAAGAAAATTGTAAAATGTCCACAAGAGCCAAAATATGATTTTAATATATCTCACCTGAATTTAGAGACGTTCTCAAGAACTATGTTGATGCATTAGACACTAATGACTGAAGACTAGGAGAGTTGTGGCATGACATGAAGAACATCATCCAGAAAGAAAGCAAAAGGCCATTAAAAAGAGGAATAGAAATTAAAATCCAAAATGGATATCAGAAGAGACTCTGAAGCTTGCTTTTGAGCAAAGATATGCTTAATCAACCAGATGTAAGAGTTGAACAGAAAATATAAAGGGCAGCTGTAGAAGACAAAGTAAAGCATTATAATGAAATGTGCAAAGTCCTGGAGTTAGAAAACCAAAAGGTAAGAACCAGCTCAGCATTTCTCAAGCTGTAAAATCAAAAGGAAAAATTCAAACCTTGGGGTATAATATTGTGATTCTATGTGCAAAATATTGAATGATGTAGGACGCATCAAAAGAAAATGGAAGAAATACACTAAGTTGCTAAGTACACCAAAAGAATTGGTCAATGTTCAACCATTTCAAGATGTAGCATATGATCAAGAACCAATGGTACTGAAGGGAGAAGTCCAAGCTGCACTGAAGGCACTGGTGAAAAACAAGGAGCTCTGGTAGCGTAGTGGTTACGAATCGGGCTGCAAACCTTAAGGTCAGCGGTTCAAAACTACCAGCTGCTCCGCGGGAGAAAGATGAGGCTTTCTACTCCTGTAAAGATTTACACCCTCGGAAACCCTGTACAGGGTCGCTATGGGTCGGAACCGACTCGACAGCACTTAACAACAACAACAAGGGATGGATGGAAAACAAATTGAAATCTTTCAACAAACTGACACATTACTGGAGGCACTCACTCCACTATGCCAAGAAATTTGGAAATAACTACCTGGCCAACTGACTGGAAGAGATGCCTATTTGTGCCTATTTCAAGGAAAATTGACACAGCGGAATGTGGAAATCATAGGACAATATCCATAATATCACATGTATGTAGAATGTTGCTGAAGGTAATTAAAAAGTTAATGCAGCAATACATCAAAAGGGAGGTGCCAGAAATTCAAGCCGGATTCAGAAAAGGACGTGACGATAGAGATATCAATGCTGATGTCAGATGGATTTTGGCTGAAATCAGAGAATAGCAAAAAGTTGTTTACTTATGCTTTATTAACTACACAAGGGCATTTACCTGTGTGGATCATAACAAACTGTGGATTCCATAGCGAAGAATAGGTATGCCAGAATGCTTAATTGTGCTCATGAGAAACCTGTACATAGACCAAAAGGCAGTCATGAACAGAACAGGGGAATATTGAACAGTTTCAAATCAGAAAAAGTGTGTATAGGGTGTATCCTCTCACTACACTTTTTCAATCTGTATGCTGAACAAATAATCTGAGAAGCTGGAGTCTATGAAGAAGAATATGGCATCAGGATTGGAGGAAGGGTCATCAACAATCTGTGATATGCAGATGAGATAACCTTGCTTGCTGGAAATGAAGTAGACTTGAAATGTCTACTAATAATGATTAAAGACCACAGTCTTCTTTACGGATTGCACCTCAGTATAAAGGAAGCAAACAGCCTCACAAATGACTCAGCGAATAACATTTTAATAAATGGAGAAAAGATTGACATTTTCAAGGACTTTATTTGCTAGGACCCACAGACAATGCTCAGGGAAGCAGCAGTCAAGAAAACAAAAGACATATTGTATTAGGTAGATATTCTGTAAAAGACATCCTTAAAGTCTTAAAGACCAAAAAATGTCACTTTGAGGACTAAGGTGCACCTGCCCAAAGCCATAGTATTTTAGATTGCCACATATGCAATTTAATACACATGTATATTTTCTAGTAGTTTAAATGTTTGATTAGACTATAACGGGAAGGAGTTTTATCTTTGGGCATTCAGCTGGGCAAAACCGGTCTCCTAAAATGGGGAACAGGTTTAGAGTAATACAGATATAAAATTCTTGTTGTTAAGTGTCACTGAGTCCGTTCCGACCCATATCGACCTTGTATAGGGTTTCCAAGGAGCAGCTGTTGAGCTTGAACCACTGACCTTTCGGTACAAACCCACATTGCAGTCCAACACATAGTGCCACACCAAGACTCTGATATAAAATTATTATTGACAATCTTAAGGAAGTTCCAATCACCAGAGCCAGAACCCAGGAAGGAGTCACGTATTTCCCTTCTTTTTGAATAGGAGCCTTAGATCTTCTACTGGCTCACTGGAATATTTGGGAGGCTTCCCTTAAGGTTAACTTGGCTCAGGCTCTTCCACAGATCTTCTTAATGGAAGTAACTCTTAAACTAAGACTTAAATAATAGATAGGAGTCCATCAGAAACTTAACTAAAGGGTACCAATTTGGGAGTTGATGACTGTGCAGTATGGTCAAATTTGATGATCAACCCCCATAAATTATCTATCATGGATAATTATGGTAGCAGTACCCTTTGCCACACTCCTGGTGTGGTGCTGTAAGATCAGCACTGGACTGCAAACCACAAGGTCATTCATTCAAACCCACCAGCTGTTCCTTGGAAACCTTATACAGGTTCACTATGAGTCGGAATGGACTCAATGACAGTTAACAACAGCAACAACCCTTGTTCTGTGGAGAATGTAGTGGCTCCGTAAGTTCATCAAGAGACTGAACCACAAGGTTGGTGGCTTGAGCTCACCAACCACTCCACTGCGGAAAGATGAGGCTATCTGGTCCCACAAAGATTTAAAGCCTCAGAAACCCTAGACAGGGTCACTATGAAAACCAACTTGAAGGCATTTAATAACAAAACAACCCTTGTTCTATAAAGGAATCCAGTTAATTCAAGTCAGGCAGTGTTAGAAAACAAATTACACAAATCTATTTAGTTAAAAAATAAAAAGAACAATGTTTTAATAGTGGATATTATTAAGAGTGGATTAAGGTATGGTGCTCTAGGATAAGCACTGGACTGCTAGCCACAAGGTTGGAAATACAAACCCACAAGGTGATCTTAGAAACGCTGTACAGGGTCGCTATGAGTTGGAACCAACTGGAAGGCACACAATAACAGCACAACATTATCACTAATAATATTACTGTTTTTGTTGTTGTTGTTAAGTGCCAGTGAGTCGATTCTGACCCATAGCAACCCTGTATAGGGTTTCTGAGAAGCAGCTGGTGAGCTTGAGCCACCGACCTTGCGGTTCCAATGGCTTTGCAGTCTGGCACATTAACCCACAGCGCCACACTTGGACTCCAATATTACTGTAGCAATCCCATTATGATGTGTTTTTGACATGCCAGTCAGTATGTGAAGTACTCTATGTAAACATTTTATTTGACCTTTACATATATTTTAATAATTACATACTTCAATAATTGCATATAAAGTTAGCACTATTTTAACCCCATTGCACACATTATGGAGCTGCAAGTCATAAGGAATTTGTCCAATGTCATACAAGAAAGATGAGGTAGAATCAGAACCTGCTTGCTTCCAGAATCCCATGCTTTGATATTAAAATATTTTTAAAGTACAACTCTTTAGTAAAAAACATTGTTTTTCTCATCCAAGTTTTCTAACTCCTGAAACAAGAGGGCTATTTATGTTTGTTTCAGCAATATTCAATTTCTAGACAGATTAATTAATTCTTTATGATATCTGTTTCACACTCTCATCCTGATCCTGGGGCATAATATTACCTTACAAATCCCACTAAAATGATGTCTCTGTCTGGTCTACTTCACATTTTCTTCTTCTATCTTCAACTGGATTTGGTGAATGTGATGAATACATTCTTCGAATATGCTCTTAGGTCCACTGTTATATTAATAAAGAAGGTATTATAAATAATTAATCTGATCTTCTGTTTTGGCGGTTTATATTTCTTTTGACATTTTAATAGCCTAGGCAAATAGTAAAGGAAGTATTTCATATATACGTATATACAACACTTCCAGAAATTAAAAATAAATAAGTAAATGACTAGGATGGTAAGCTCATGGTTCTCAATTTAATGCCCCACCTCCACCCTTTCAAATACCAAAGAAGAAAAATTATAGCAAAATTAAAAGAGGGGGGAAAAAAAAGACTCTGGCTTCTTAGCTCTATTTACATAAATAGGACCATTTTCATATCAGAATTTCTGTATCCATTAGCAAGAAGAGAAACAGAGAGACACATCTTGGGTTTAGATAAGCTTACCTTTTATAAAAGAAAAATTAAAAATCTTATCAGGAATTGGGGGGAAGTTCACGTTATACAAAACTTGTAAAATAAAAATGTTCAAGGGATGTATGAGGTCTTTAAATGAATCTTAATTTAATCTCTTTAGATGTTAATGGCTTTTGTGGGCAACACTGTTTTCGAAATGTCAAGGAATATAGGTTTCTGTAAGCACTAGTATTAGGGAAAAACATATTAAATTTGGCTCTTAAGGTGAGCAGGCATGAGAACAAACGCGAAGTTTAAGGTCATAAATCGTGTTTAGATAAACGACATAGAACAGTTACTAATCTTGCCTTAATATGCATTAGAAGGCAACGTCATGTCTATTTCTGTTGAGTCTGAACTGAGTTTGCTCAGCACCTCAAATCTCTTAGCATGAATGAATTTTTAAAAAGTAATAAATGAGTTCAACTTATTTGTGCCATGTTTTTCATTAAGTCACATTTTTATTATACATTTTGTTAACATGATAAATATTGCACTAAGGCATTTTCTTAGAAATAGCTTTTAAAGGCTTATGCAACCAAAGTGTGCAAAGTGAAAAAAAAAAACTCTGAGGTGGTAAAGAGGGAAACGGATGATATTGGCAGAAAAGAAAGCATTTCAGATATATCAGAATTGAATACATGGAACGCTTTAATAATTTCCCCATAATAGTGCCATCCAAGATTCCTAACAAAGCTATGTAAGCTAATATGAAGTTAAGTACATGGTTAACCTGTTTATATGAGGGGCTTCAAAAGGTTGGTGGAAAAATTCAGTTACCTTTGAATTCCATTTTTCACAAACATTTTTAAGCCTCTGTATACATATGAAGGAGTCCTGATGTGGCGCTGTGGGTTAATGAGCTGGACTGCAAAGTCAGTTTGAACCACATGGTCGGCGGTTCAAGCTCACCAACTGCTCCTTGGAAACCCTATACAGGATCACTATGCATCAGAACCAACTCAACAGCACTTAACAGCAACAATCTACATATGGAAAAAAACAAAGGGGGAAAAAATCCACCTTCTCTACCTTGTTGAAACCACCAAATATTTCACTTACTTTCTATTTAGTTTGATGGTTTAAGGTATTAAAGAAAAAGAGTGTGCATTAGAGATACCGGGAATTGATTTCTTCAAATAAAAAGGAAAAATCTTTTTTCTTTTTAAAATTTTAAATCTGAGATAGGGCAAAGTCAGGAAGAAGAAAGAATACAAGAGTGAACTTGGGGAATGGCTAGTTGGAGTGGTGTGAAAACCGAATGATCAGAGCAGAAACAGAGAACTGACTAGCAATTAGGAACAGGCCAGGATGAAAAACATGGTCCACAGTTTTATTCAGTAAGGAAGGTTCTCAGAGAAATTAGTCCTCAAGAAAAATAAGGAAATGTTAAGTAGGCCGTTAATAACTTTAGATAACCAACATTAAAGCTAAAAGCCTGTACTCTGGAATGCAAATGCATACTCTACCATAGTATCAGAATAAATCTGAACTTCTCCATGATTCAGTTTTCCTAATCTGTAAACAGGGATGATACTAATAGTATCTCTTTCATAGGATAGGTTGAGGAGTAAAGGGTATGCAATGAGTATATATATATACTAAGTGCTGTCAACATGCTTGTCACCATTATTCTTTTAATCAAAGCATCTAGAAATTGGAGGCAAAAATGTTTTGGGACAGATGGTGATATGAGAAACAGAGCTAAATACAAGCAAAGTTTGAGACTCATTGAGTTGATAAGCGGTTGTTGTTGTTAAGTGCCATTGAGTTCGTTCCTACTGATAGCAACACTGCACAACAGAACGAAAAACTTTCCTGTGTAGTGCTCACAATTGTTGTTATGTTTGCGCCCACTACTACTGCCACTGTGTCAATCTATCCTGTTGGAGGTCTTCCTCTTTTTTACTGACCCTCCACTTTACCAATCATGCTGAGCTTCTCCAGGGACTGGTCCCTCCTGGTAATATATCCAAACTATGAGAGACACAGTCAGCATCTTGGCTTTGAAGGAACACTCTAGCTGAACTTCTTCCAAGATAGATTTGTTTCTTCTTCTGACACTCCATGGAACTTTAAAATTTCTTATTCAACAACATAATTAAAATGCATTGATTCTTCTATAGTCTTCCTTATTAATGATCAACTTTCACATGCATAAGAGACAACTGAAAATACCACGATTTGCGTCAGGTATTTTAGTCCTTAAACTAAACTGATCCTTAAACTAGTCCTTAACTAGTCCTTAAACTGATATCTTTGCTCTATATCACTTTAAAGAGGTTTGTTGCACAGATGTGCCAAATGTAATATGTCATTTGATTTTTTCACTGCTTTTTCTATGAGTGTTGATTGTGGAGTCAAGCAAAATGAAGTCTTTGGCAACTTCAGTCTTTTCTCCATCCATCCTGATGTTATTTATTGGTCCAATTATTAAGATTTTTGTTTTCTTTACATTAACGTGAAATTCATACTGAAGGCTATATCTTAGACCTTCATTAGTAAGAATTTTAAGTGTTCTTCACATTAATCAAGTAAAGTTGTTTGTTGTTGTTGTTGTTGTTGTTGTTAGGTGTCATTGAGTCAGTACTGACACATAGCGACCCTATGCACAATAGAACAAAACATTGCCTGATCCTGGGCCAATCTCACAATCGGTGCTATGCTTGAGCCCATTGATGCTGCCACAGTGCCAATGGGGGTCTTCCACATTTCCTTCAACCCTCCACTTTACCAAACATGATATCCTTCTCCAGGGACTGATCACTCCTGACAATAAGTCTGAAGTATGAGAGATGAAATTTGGCCATCCTGGCTTCCAAGGAGCACTCTGGCTGTATTTCTTCCAACACAGATTGGTTTGTTCTTTTGGTAGTCCATGGTACTTTCAATATTCTCCTCCAACACCATAATTCAAATGCATCAACTCTTCTACAGTCTTCCTTATTCACTATCCAACTTTTGTAAGCATATGAAGTTACTGAAAATACCATAGCTTGGGTAAGGCACACCTTAGTCCTCAAACTGACATCTTTGCTCTTCAACACTTTAAGAACGTCTTGCGCAGCAGATTTCCCTAATGGAATATGTTGTTTGATTTCTTGTCTGCTGCTTCCAGAAGTGTTGATGTTTAATCCAAGCAAAATTAAGTCATTGACAATTTCAATCTTTTCTCCATTTATATGGATGTTATTTATTGGTCCAATGGTGAGGATTTTTGCTTTCTTTACACTGAGGTATAACCCATACCAAAGGCTGTGGTCTTTGATCTTCATCAGTAAGTATTTTAAGTCCTTTTCACCTTCAGCAAGCAAGGATGTATAATATGTATATCACAGGTAGTTAGCGAGCCTTCCTCCAATTCTGATGCCATGTTTTTCTTCATATAATCCAGCTTCTCAGATTATTTGCTCAGCATACAGATTGAATAAGTATGGTGAAAGAATATCACCCTGGGTACACCTTTCCTAAATTTAAACTATTCCGTGCTTACTTGTTCTGTTCGAACAACTGTTTCTTGATCTATGTACAGATTACTCATGAGCCCAATTAAGATTCTAGAATACTCATACTTTGCAATGTTGTTCATAGCTTGTCATGATCCACACAATTGAAAGCCTTTGTATAGTCAATAGTCCCGGTAAACATCTTTCTGGTATTCTCTGCTTTTAGCCAAGATCCATCTGACATCAGCAATGATACCTCTCGTTCCACACCCTCTTCTGAAACTGGCTTGAACCTCTGGTATGTCTCTGTCAATGTATGGTTGCAGCCTTTTTTTTTTATTACCGTTAATAAAACTTTACTTGCATAGGATATCAGTGATATTGTCAGATGATTTCCACATTCTATTGTGTCACCTCACTTTGGAATGGGTCTCTTCCAGTCAGTTCGTCAGGTAGTTGTCTTCCAAATTTCTTGACAGAGATGAGTGACTCAAGTGACTTTGTTGAAATATTTCAATTTGTATTCCATCAATTCTGGTGCCTTGTTCTTTGCCAATTCCTTCAATGCACCTTGGACTTCTTCCTTCAGTAACATTGGCTCTTGATCATAAGCTTCCTTTTGAAATGGTTGAACATCGACCATTTCCTTTTGGTCCAGCGATTCTTCATAATACAGCACAATTGTATAATCTGCATAACACAGGTTGTTCATGAGGCTTCTTCTAATCCTGGTGTTATGTTCTTTTTCATGTAATCCCGTTTCTCATATTATTTGCACAATATGCAAATTGAATAAGTAGGGTGAAAGGAGACAACTAGATTAACAGTTACACAGTATAAAAGGCACTTAATGGAAATTCCAAGTTTTTGGTGTTCCTTAACTTGGACACGATATTGTTGTTGTTTTTAGTTGCCATCAAATTGGTTAAGGTGGATCCAAGTTGGCTTGGTGGATCCAAGCAAAATGAAGTGTTTGACAACTTCAGTCTTTTATCAGTTTATTGTGATGTTATTTACTGGTCCAGTGATGAGGATTTTTGTTTTCTGCACAATGAGATGTAATCTGTATGAAGGCTGTGGTTGTGTTATCTGCATATCGTAGATTGTTACAACATTTTTCTTCGTATAATACAGCTTCTAGAATTATTTGTTTAGCATACAGACTGAATAAGTATGCTGAAAGGACACTACACTTTCCTGATTTTAAACCATTTGGTATCCCCTTGTTCTGTTTACGACTGCTTTTTGGTCTATATACAGGTTCCTCATGAGCACAGTGAAGTTTTCAGGAATACCCATTCTTCACAATGCTATCCATGAGCTATTGTATCAAACAAAAAGAGCAAACTATGGAACAGACCATCAACTGCTCATATGCAAATTCAGGCAGAAGCTGAGAAAAATGTAAAGAAGTTCACAAGAGCCAAAATATGACCTTGAATATATCCCACCTGAATATAGAGATCATCTGAAGAACAGATTTGATACCTTAAAAACTAAAGACCAAAGACCAGAAGAGTTGAGGCATGACATCAAGAACATCATACATGAAGAAAGCAAAAAGTCATGAAGAAGACAAGAAAGAAGGAAAAGAAACTACCATGGACTGCCAAAAGAACAAACCAATCTGCGTTGGAGGAAGTGCAGCCAGAGTACTCCTTGGAGGCCAGGATGGCCAAACTTCATCTCTCATACTTCAGACATGTTGTCAGGAGTGACCAGTCCCTGGAGAAGGATTCATGTTTAGTAAACTGGAAGGTCAGAAAAAAAGAGGAAGACCCCTAACGAAATGTATTGATACAGTGACAGCAGCGATGGACTCAGGGGTAGCAATGATTGTGAGGTTCGCCCAGGACCCTACCGTGTTTCATTCTGTTGTGCATAGATAGGGTCGCTGTAAGTCGTTTCTGACTTGATGGCATCAAACAACAACAACAACAAGATTGTATCAAAAGTCTTTGCATAGTCAAGAAAGTAAAAGTAAACATTTTTCTCTAATGCTATGCTTTCAGCCAAGATCCATCAAATGTTAGTAATAATATCGCTAGTTCTGAATGGGACTTAAATTTTTGGAAACTCCTTGTCAATTATGTACATTTGTAGTCAATTATCAATCATTTTCAGCAAAATTTTGCTTACATGTGATATTAATGATATTAATCTATTGTTTCTGCATTCTGCTTGGGTTACCTTTCTTTGGACTGAGCACAAATACGAATCTCTTCCTAAAGGTTTGCCAAGTAGCTGCTTTCCAAATTTCTCGGCCTAGATTAAGTGAGCACCACCTGTGATGCATCAGTTTGTTGAAAGATTTCAATTTGTGTTCTGTCAATTTCTGGAGCTTTGTTTTTCACCAATGCCTTGGGCTTCTCCTTTCCATACCATTGGTTCTTGATCTTATGATGCCTCTTGAAACAGTAGAATATTGACCATTTCCTTTTGGCACAGTGACTCTGTGTATTTCTTTCATCTCCTCCTAGTGCTTTCTATATCATTCAATACTTTTCCATTATTGTTGTTAGGTGTGGTCTAGTCTTTGAGGTCCATAGATACCCTATCTACAACAGAGCTAAACCTCACCTTGTCCTATGTCATCTCACAATTGTTACTACCCTTGAGCCCATTATTGATGCCATCTCATTGGGTGTCTCACTTTCTTTCACTATCCTTCCACTTTGCCAAGCTTGAGTCCTTCTACAGGGACTGGTCCCTCCTGATAACATGTCCTAAGTATAAGAGACAAAGCATTCTGGTCATACTTCTTCCAATGCAGATTTGTTGTTGTTGTTGTTGTTCTTCTGGCAGTCCATGGTAGCTTTAATATTCTCCTCCAGCACCATAACTCACATGCATTAATTCTTCTACCATCTTCCTTATTCACTGTCCAACTTTCACATGCATATGAGGTTAATGAAAATACCATGGCTTCGATCAAGCACACCTTAGTCCTTAAACTGACATTTTTGCTCTTCAAATCTTTAAAGAGATCTTGTGCATCCGATTTGTCTAATGCAATATGTTATTTGATTTCTTGTCTGCTGCTTCCATGAGTGTTGATGGTGTATCCAAGCAAAATGAAGTCTTTGAAAACTTCAATGTTTTCTCCATATATCATGATGTTCTTCATTGGTCCAGTGGTGAGGATTTTTGCTTTCTTTACATTAAGGTACAACCTATACCAAAGACTGTGGTTTTTGATTTTCATCAGTAAGTATTTGAAGTCTTCTTTGTTTTGACAATAAAATCCTTTAATATTGCAAGTTGAGGCTTGAATTTTTTCTTCAATTCTTTCAGTTTGAGAAATGTTGAGCATACTCTTCCCCTTTGGTTTTCTAACTCCAAGTCTTTGTACATTTCATTATAACACTTGATACTGTCTTCTCAAGCTGGCCTTTGAAATTTTCTGTTCAGGTCTTTTACTTTCAATTCTTTTGATCTCTTTAGAATCTGTATGCAGAAGATCAAGTTTCAGAAACTCTTCTGACATTCATTTTGGTCTCTCTTTCTTGTCTTTTTTAATGACCTTGTGCTTTCTTCCTGAGTGATGTTCTTGATTCATCCCACAGCTCTTCTTGTTTTTAGTCATTTGTGTCTAATGCATCAAATCTGTTCTTGAGAGAGTCTCTAAACTCAGTTGGGATATGTTCAAGGTCATATTTTGGTTATCATGGACTTGTTTTAACTTTCTTCAGCATCAGCCTGAACCTGCATATGAGCAGTTGATGGTCTGTTCCACTGTTGATCCCTGGTCTTGTTTTGGATGATGATACTGAGCTTTTCCACAATCTCTTCCCACAGATGTAGTCAATTTGACTTCTGTGTATTCAATTTGGTGAGATTCATGTGTATAGTTGCCTTTTATGTTATGTTAAAAAGATATTTTCAATAAATAAGTCTTGTGATCATTTCTATCACCACAGCCATATTTTCCCACTACTTATCCTGCCTCTTTGTTTCTAACCTTTGCGTTCCAATTCCCAGTAAGTATCAGTATAGCCTGATTGTATGTTTGATCAATTTCATGCTGAAGAAGTAGGTAGAATTCTTCAATTTCATCACATTGGCTTTAGTGGTTTGTGTGTAAATTTGAATAATAGTGGTATTAAGTGTCTTCCTTGTTGCCCTATACAGGGCTTCCAAGGAGCAACTGGTTGATTTGAACCACCAGCCTTGTGGTTAGCATTCCAGTTGTTATGCAACCGTATCACACCAGGACTCTGGTCTTCCTTGTTGTTATTTTTGTTATTTGCCATCAAGTGAGTTTCAACTCATAGCAAAACTGTATAAGGTTTCCAAGGAGCAGCTGGTGAGATTGAACAGCCAATCTTGCAGTTCAAACAGACCTTGCAGTCCAGTGCACTAGCCCGGAGCTCCACACCAGAGCTCCTGGTCTTCCTTGTAGGCATATGGATAGATGACAACATTGTACTTCAAGATAGATCTTGAAATGTTCTTTTTGACAATGATTATGAACTACTCCTGTTGACTTTGTGATTCCTGACATAGTAAACCATATGATTGTTAGATTCAAAATCTGAGACCAGTCCACTACAGCTCATTAATGCCTAGGATATTGTTCTTTATGTGTTCCATTTCATTTTGACAACTTCCAAGTTTTCTTTTGTACATTCAATGTTCTAATCATGAATGGATGGTTGCAGCTGTTTCTGCTCATGTTGAGTTGTGCCTCATCAGCAAATGAAGATCTGGAAAGTTTTACTCCATTTGCATTATCAGGGTCAATTCGATTTTGATGAGGCAGCTCTTTCCCAGTTGTATTTTTGAGTGCTTTCTATCCTGAGGGAGTCATCTTCTGGCACTATGTCTGACAATGTTCTAGAGCTATTCATGCTTTTATCTTCCAACTTTGCATCTGACAATGTTCTGGAGCTACTCGTAATGCTTCCATCTTCTGGCACTATCTCTGATAATGTGCAGTGCTATTCATCCATTCAGATGTAGTTTGCCTCTCTTTCTCCCTAGTCTGTCTCAGTCTGTATGCTCCACTGAAACCTGTCCTGCATTCATGATCCTGATAGTACTTAAAACACTGGTGGTATAGCTTCGAGCATCACAGCAATATGCAAGCCACAACAGTATGTCAAACTAAAAGACTAGTGTTTGTTGTTGTTGTTGTTGTTAAGTACCGTTAACTACCGTGGAGTCAATTCCAACTCATAGAGACCCTGCACTGGGTTTCCAAGGCTGCAAATCTTTACGGGAGCAGAAAGCCTCATCTTTCTCCTGAGTAACAGCTGGTAGTTTTGAACTGCCGACCTTGAGATTAGCAGCCCAATTCATAACCACTACGCTAAAAGACTAGTGTTGGGGACATGATTGTACAAGGTGAAATTAAAGGTATATGTGTGTTGTGTTGTTGTTGTTGTTGATTGCCATTGATTTGATTCTGACTCATAGTGACCCTGTATAGCGCTTCCAAGGAGTGGTTGGTGGATTTGAACCACCAATCATATATATTATGTTGTTGTTATTGTTGTTAAGTAGCACTGAGTTGCTTCTGACGACACTGTTTAGGGCTTCTGAAGAACAGCTGATTGGTTTGAACCACTGATCTTTCCCTACAGAGCACCACCAGGACTCCATATGTGTTATGTTGTTGTTGTTAAGTGTTGTTGAGTCAGTTCTGACCCACAGTGACCCTATGTTGGGTTTCCAAGGAGTAGCTGGTGAGCTTGAACCACCGACTTGTGGTTCAAATAACTTTGCAGTCTAGCACATTAGCTCACAGCACCACACAGGATCCCTATATAAAATCTTTGTTCAGAGACTTGAATGAGCATACTATGGGTCCACATTTGAGTTCATCATAAAGGAAATTATAATAGTCTTGGTCCAGGTGCTTGGGTACAGAAACCTGTTAAGAGAACTTCCCAAGGATCTACGCCCACTGATTTGCATGGAAGCTAAGGAGACTTCTGGGGAAATTACTTGCCATCAGAGCACAGTTGCAATATAGTGGTGGTGATGGTAGTAGTGTGCTGTGGAGTCGGTTCTAACTCATAGCGACCCTGCATAGGGTTTCTGAGGCTGTAAATCTTTATGGGTTCAGAAAGCCTCATCTTTCTCCTACAGAACAGCTGGTAGTTTTGAACTGTTGACCTTGAGGTTAGCAACCCGACTAGAGTAGTAGCCACTACATTATTAGAGCTCCTTTAGTTACAATTAAACCTAATACATACGTGCTTCAGAAATATGTACATGTATCTGATTGACTGCAGGAAGGTCAAATTTCTGCAAAACATATGGAGGTCCTGGGAAAATTCATGCTGAGAGCAGAAAAATGACAGTGCTCCAAAGTGACTTAATGTTACAAGATATTATTGGATGCAAGGACAATGTTCCAGCTTTCTTGGAAATCCATTTTGTTGAGCCCACGTCCAGGTGGCCTGTGGGTGGCCAGAAAGAAAGAATGCTATGATTATCAAATGACAAAACAATAATACTAACGTTTCACTAAATTCTCTTAGACTTAGACTTTTGGACTCATGAATTTCCCAGAATGAGATGCCATTTTCTCTCTCATTTCAAGGGACTGTCATCCCATAGACCATAAGGATTTGTGCTGATCAACAGAACTTAATTAAGTGGTGGAAACATTCTAATCTAGACTGTCCAATACAGTTGTCACTAGCCACATACCATTAATGAGCACTTAAAATCTGACTAGTGTGATTGAGGAACTGATTTTTTTATTTCATTTAACTTTAGCTAGCTTAAACTTAAACAGTCACATGTTGCAAGTATTGGACTGCTCACTGCAAGGTCGGTGGTTCAAAACCACCAGCTGCTCCTCAGAAGCCCAATACAAGGTCGCTATGAATAAGAATTGACTTGATGAGAGAAGTCAATTAACAAAATGAGAGAAGTTTAGTTGCTAAGAAGTTACGAACATGGAGCCTGTAGTCAAACTATTTGGCTTGTATCTTGGTTCTGCCTTTTCTTAATTAGCAAGGTAAACCTTACCTTGGGAGACATGTGGGACTTCTAGCTTCTGCTTGACATATGTTGTTGTTGTTAAGTGCAGTTGAGTCAGTTAGCAGTATAGACTCATAGAAACCCTGTATAGTATTTCCAAGGAGCAGCTGGTTAAGTTTGAACCACCGATCTTGTGGTCCAGTGCTTTTCCTACAGCACCACACTAGGACTGCCTGCTTGATATATAAGAAGCTGGAAAGAACATGCTCCCACCCTTATGAAACAAAAGAAAAAAAAAAAAAGAACTTATCAGGAAGCTGAGACTTCAGGGCAACCAACTAAGCTGAAATTTAAGTTAAAACAAGTGGTGCTTGAAAGAAAGGCAGGATGCCAGTACTGATTACATAAAGCAGATGCAGCCAGACAGTAAAAATTCTAACAAATTGGTAAAGGTCAAGTGTGGACTAGCAAGAAGATTCCCTGGGGAGGCAAATGTAAGTAGAATTCACATCTACTTACAGGCTCTTTATCATGTGCCTCATTAAAGGATTGGAGAGAATCTGAAGAAAGAATTTCTCCTGGTGTCAATATGATGCTGCAATTACCAGTCTCCCCTGCTGAATTAAAGCCTTAAACTCCAGGGGAAAGGCAATAAACACTGTCACCCTTAGAGCCCTGGTGAAATTCATGTCATGAGTAGGACCACACAGGCTACTGCAGATTTAATTGAAAATCTATTGCAACTGGGTGTGGAACATTGAATTTACTTGATATGGCTTTTCTATCCAAGGTCTTCTTAATTCTCTTCAAATGAGTGGGTGGGACCATGCAAAGAGAGTGTATAGGACTCTAACAGTGGAATTGGTTAGTTTTGCCATCCTCCTTGGTTTAAAAGGAGTCATCTCAGGCAGACGCACAAGAACACCCACACTTGCAGATAGTACCCATTTGACCTAGCTTCAGAACTAGACTTTTGTTGTTGTAAAGTGCTGTCGAGTCAATTCCGACCCATCGTGACCCTGTAAGTGTTTCCGAGGAGCAGCTGGTGAGCTTGAACTGCCAACCTTGCAGTTCAAATGGCTTTGCAGTCTGGAGGAAGATAAAAAATGTTAATAAAGGAAACAAATGTAAATTGCTACAATTTGAGGAACTTGACCTATACTTACAGATGTAGTAGCTCAAAACACCAACCGAGAGGGAAGGAGTCTTCACATCAAGGATCAACCCTATCCCCTCTATACAAAGGGCTGATAGGAATGGGCAACTTAGACATTTGCTACCTAAAATGGGGGGTGGGGTGGGAGCAGTAAAGGCATGAAGTGACTGCTTACAAGTTTTCAAGATTGAGTTTACTTTCAGAGTGTGCAGGGGAAGGTAGAATCCTCACTGAATAGTTTTTATCTTGTCTAGATGGGTCTGGTCAAGATGGGGATAAGATTCTTATGATTCTCACTTAAAAGTGAGTAATTGTGATTACTAGTTGTGATTGTCACAACTGTAAAGATAGAAGTTTTATAACAAAGCCGGGAGTAGTTAATCTTACAGTCCAGGAACAGAAGACCCTAGGACCATCAAGGGAAAAGAGCATGAGTAGAATGTGGGACCCTATCCAGAGAAGCAGCAACACCAGAAATGGAGGCAGACATGATGATATGGTGAGATAGAGCAGCTGAGGACTCCAGACTCACGGAAAGAAAAAGGTTGTGTGCTGGTGTTCAGGAGGCAGGCTTTCAGAATGTGCCCTTTGGTTGGTTAAATAATTATATATATCCCTTAGTGTTTTTGTGTACATTCAAAAAACAAATCAGAGAGAATAGAAGCAAATACTGTTGAATAATGACACATAGAGGGAATTACAATCATTGCAATGAAATGAACTAAGATAGGATAAGTGTAAACCTGATGTTCTCCCATGTAAACTATCACTCAATTCACAATAAAAACTTAAAAAAAAAAAAAAAAAGGGAGTCATCTCAGAAGCAGGAACAAATGATCCCAGAGCCACCGAGAAAGAAAAGTCTGAGTCAAGCATGAGATCCCTACTTAGAAAAGTGGAGACCACAGAGGCAGTGGCAGAGATAGTGGCATGGAGAGACAGAACAGCTGAAGGCTTCTAGGTCCATGGACCTAGTATAGCTGAGTGTCTATGGGCAGTCAACTAGCTTGTAGATAGAATGTACCCTTTGGGCATTTTCAGACTGGCTAAAGGAACTTTATAACACTTGTCTGAGCAGAGCAGAGGCTAAGGGGCCACATGTCTGAGAGGCTGAAGACAATAGAGAGGCATATCTGCAGTATGGCAGAAAAGACATATTCTTGACTGGAGAACTGCTGCATCCTGAGTTTTTCTGATCCTGAATTGTACCCTGTTTACTTCCCAAATAAATTCCATAGTCATGGGCATTGTTGTTCTGTATGGCCATTGCAATGGATTATTGAACCCACATAGGCAATAGAGAGCGCTGTGGGAGGGATGGTTGGTGTTAGAATACAGTATAGAAGGTTTTAGGGTGCAGGCATGCCTGACCTCTGCTTCACAGAAATCTTTCTTGGGCTGGTTTTTAATTTAGTTCTCCTTCTCCCTTTTGAAGCCAAAGGAAGCCAGACATGGCCCTCACATCGTTTTTCCCTGGGAAAAGGAAAAAAAACAAACACCTTTTACTCAAGGTAAGGAGCAAGAATACATGTTGGGCAAAGACCTATAATTGGGGATGGGAAAGGATCCCCAAGAGGGTCACATCTCTGAGACCCAGAAACCTAGTACCTGCCCTGGGGAGATTACCCAAAAAGCAAGGTAAGCACAGGTTTACTTGTGCTTACCTTGATGACTGGGTACTTTGTTTCTGTCAGGAATTTGACATTTTCAATAAGGTTTGATTTTGTAGAAAAGGTGGCGAGGGGTTGGGAGAGAGACAAATGCCAACCATAGAAATAGAATCTTTGATATGGTGGGGAAATGTTGATTATTCACTGCTAAGTATGCACAAGGTAAGTTAGTACTTACCTTGCTAATTGGGCAATACAACACTATCCCTGCCTACCACTTATTTACAGAAATAAGGTCACTGGAGTCTTGGTGTGGCTTTGTAGGATAAGCACTGTACTGGTAACCACAAGATTTGCAGCTCAAATTTACCAGCTGCTTCTTCGAAACCCTATACAGGGTCACTATGAGTTAGAACCGACTCAACAGCATGTAAAAACAACAGCAACAACAGCCTAACAAGCGATAAATAACAAGGATCTCTGGTATTCTGCTGGAAGAGAGGCAAGCACATGAAGGATAGACCTTCCTGAGACACAGTACAAAGGGAATACTTAAAACTAAGAATGGAGCAAATACTGAGAGAAATCTTTGGCAAACTAGCCCCCACCCTGAACATGAAATAATGCCAGAGAAGTTTGTAGCCTGTGATATACTGAGAGTAATCATGGTGGTGGTTATGTGCTGTGGAGTCGGTTCTAACCTATAGCGACTCTGCATAGAGTTTCCAAGGCTGTAAATCATTATGGGAGCAGAAAGCCTCATCTTTCTTCCATAGAACGACTGGTAATTTCAAACTTCTGACCTTGAGGTTAGCAGCCTGACTCATAACCACTATGCTACCAGAGATCCTGAGAGTAATCACAGTAGTGACAAACTGCAAACCCAGATCAACCCCTGACTGCAGTTGTTGTTAGGTACCATTGAGTTGGTTCTGACTACAGCAACCTGATGCACAACAGAGCAAAACACTGCATGGTCCTACACCATCTTCACAATTGTTGTCATGTATGAGTCCATTGTTGCTGCTACGTGGTATCAATCCATCTTATTGGTGTTCTTCCTCCATTTTACCAAGTATATGATGTCCTTCTCCAGGGACTGACCCTCCTGACAACATATCCAAAGAACTAGAGTTGGCGTCCCACCACCCTTGCTAATAAGGAACATTCTGGCTATTTTTATCCTAAGACAGACTTATTTGTTCTTCTGGCAATGCATGGTATTTTCTAAATTCTTTGCCAACACCATAATTCAAATGTATTAATTCTTATATAGTCTTCTTTATTCATTGTCCAATTTTCATGTACATGAGGCAATTGAGAATACCATGGCTTGGGGCAGGCACATCTTAGTCCTAAAAGTGACATCTTTGCTCTTTAATAAAATTTAAAGATATCTTTTGCTGCAGATTTGCATAATACAATGCATGGTTTGATTTCTTGATTGAAGCTTCCATGAGTGTTGACTGTGGATTCAGGCAAAATGAAATATTGGACAACTTCAGTCTTTTCTCCATTTACCATGGTGTTTATTGGTCCAATTGCGAGGATTTTCATTTCCTTTGCATAGAGGTGCAATCTATACTGAAGGCTGTGGTCTTTGATCTTCTTCAGTAATTATTTCTAGCAAGCAAGGTAGTGTCATCTGCATACTGCAGGTTGTTAATGACTCTTCCTCAAGACCTGACACCACATTCTTCTTCATATAATTCAGTTTCTCAGATTATTTGTTTAGCATACAAATTGAATAAGTATGATGAAAGGATGCAACCCTGCCACCCACCTTGATTTTAAACCATTCAATATTCCCTTACTCTGTTTGAACAACTGCCTCTTTGTACAGGTTCCTCATGAGCACAAGTGAGTGTTCTGTAATAGATAGCATTACAAAAAAATACCCATTTTTTTGTAATGCTATCTATAGTTTATTATCTTAGAATCAAATACCTTTGCATAGTCAATAAAGCACAAGTAAACATCTTTCTGGTATTCTCTAATTTTAGCCAAGATTCATGTAATATCAGCAACGACAGACCTGATTCCATGTCCTCTTCTGAACCTGGCCTGAATTTGTGACAGCTCCCTGTCAATGTACTGTCCATTGTTGTGGCTATTTTGAATAATCTTCAGCAAAAATTTACTTGCATGTGATATTAATGCTATTGTTTAATGATTTCCACATTCAGCTGGGTCACCTTTCTTTGGAATGGGCACCAATATAGATCTCTTCCAATCAGTTGGTCTGGTAGCTGACTTCTAAGCATCTTGACATATTTGAATGTCTCCAATACTGCATCAGCTTATTGAAAGATTTCTATTTGCATTCCATCGATTCCCAGAGACTTGTTTTTTGCCAATACCTTTAGTGCAACTTGGACTTCTTCCTTCGGTACTATCAGTTCTTGATCATATGCTATCTCTTGAAATGGTGGAACATCTACCACTTGTTTTTGATACACTGACTCTATGTATACCTTCCTTCTTTTTTTTTTTTTTTTTTTTTATGCTTTCTGCATCATTCAATACTTTCCCCCATAGAATTCATTAATATTGAAAATTGAGGCTTGAATTTTTTCTTCAGTTCTTTCAGCTTGAGAAATGCTGACTGTGTTCTTCCCTTCAGGCTTTCTGTTTCCACAGGTATTCATAAAGTGACTAAACTTTCAGAAGTAGTCTGCCTTTCATTCTTCCTAGTCTGTCTTAGTCTGGAAGCTCAACTGAAACCTGTCCACCATGGGTGACTGGTGATATAGCTTCCAGCATCATATAATGACAAAGTGACAGACAAGTGGTGGTTTCTTAGGTTAGTAAGCACCCATCACTAACAAGTGATCACTTCCTAATCATTTTGTTCCTACAATGCCAAATATAAGGATTAACACCATAGAGAAATTCATATAGCCCATTCATTTATTAATTCACTCATTCATCTTAACAAATATTTACTGAATGCTAAGCACTCAACATCACGATCTGTTTGAACTGCAAGATCAGTGATTCCAACTCACCAACTCCTCCTCCGAAACCCTATACAGGGTCACTATGAGTCAGAACTGACTTGATGGCACTTAACAACAATAACAACTATGTGCCAAGCTTATTACTATATGTTGGCAATAAAATAATTAGCAAAGTCAGACTTTATGTCTATCCTAACAGAGGTTATGATTTTTCAAATATCCAGATAATGATGATATTTTAAATTTTCATAAGGATGTTTGACAACCTATAAATATATCTTTTATCTGAAGGAAATGTTGCTAATCTGACTTGAATTAGTTTTCTTGAAATGCTTATTTGCATTGGTTGGAAAGTGATGGGGTATAAAAATGGTATGGGGCAGCACCTGACCTGCTCTAGCTTTAGGGGGAGGAGACAGAATCAAGATCAACACCAGTTACCCAAGACTGGTTCATATGAGGCAGAGGTCAGACATACCTCCACCTTCCAAACATTTTCATCAGTGCTGACATTGACGTTCACTTTCACAGGGCTCTCAGCTACTTGTCTGCTGGGTTCAATAATGTTGCACTGGTCATAAAGAACTCACAGACCATACTTACATTTATGGGATTTATTAAGGAAATAACAAAGAACCCTGACAATGTAGTGGGCTACTTGTTGACCTGCTTACCGGAAAGTCAGCAGTCGACTCCACTCTGTGGGAGAAAGATGAATCTTTCTGCTCCTGTAAAAATTTAGAGCCTCAGAAATCCTATACAGAGTGTCTGTGAGTCAGAACAAATTAGATGGCATGAAGTGGCCAAGGAAAATCACAGGCTACAATTTAGTTTCAGGAATGACTCAGGATAGTTCTTGGATCCAGATACCTTCCTCTCAGCCTTGCCCACATGCATATTTCTCTCCAGCACTTGCCCCTACCCTGCTAGGACAAGTGGTACAAAACTCATTCAGCATTGCTGATTAAGTGTCCAGAGGCATCCCACTCTATAGAAAGCCTCAGCCTGAAGGTATGCAGCTGTAGCTCTGTGTGTTGTCAAACCTAGCTCCCTTGGTTAAGTGCCCAGAGGCACCTCACTCTGCCAACAATCCTTCTGCCAGAGGCACTCAGCATCCTTACCCTGTGGACCAGTAAGTCCACCGCTCTGTCTCCTGCCATTTCTCTGCCACTGCTTCTCACCGTATCTCACAATGTCCAGTGTCACCAACCTTTTTGACCAAGTAGGTTCACCATAGGGATCTTGGAACCAAAGGCTAGGACTCATTCCTGGCTGTTCCCTTTCTGCCTCTGGGAGGGCTCATTTTAACCTAGCAGGATGGCAAAACTGATAACCCACACATTGTTGTTGTTGTTAAGTGCCGTGGAGTCAGTTCTGACCCAAAGCAACCTTGAATAGGGTTTCTGAGGAGCGAATGGTGAGCTTTTCAGGCCAGCACATTAGCCCACAGTGCCACACAGGACTCCGCATATTAGGATTCCATATACTTTATCTGCATGATGTGGCACTGTGGGTAATGCACTGGAATGCAAGGTCAGTTTGAACTGCAAGGTCAGTGGTTCAGCTCACCAGCCATTCCTTGGAATCCCTATACAGAGTTGCTATGGGTCAGAACTGACTTGACAGCACTCAACAACAATAACAGTAACAACACCTCCACAAGGGCACCATGTCCCTTATTTATGCTATTACCAAACTATCCAATCCCCTTGTTGGGCCACGAGCACCTCACATTTGCATAATCCCACCCAGTGATTTGGTGGAAGTTATGAAGAGTATAGTTCAAAAGGCCATATTAAGTAATTCACTGTACATAGGGGAAGAGGAGGCGATCATTGTTTACATATCCAACTGATTTGTCTAAGTGCCATTTGACTTATCTGATTTTACCAATACAGAAGGAAGGGAAGTTAATTCCCAGGTGTGTGCCAGGCAGAACATGTTTGGTTTTTGGAGTTTTTATTTTATTTTTATTTTTTGAAACAGGCTCCTCAAGAGCATGTCACAAAGTAGATTATTATATTTTATGATATAATAAGCACCTTATTCTGAGAGCAACAGTCTTGTCAAAGATAGTTTTCATCAAAAGTAGTTAAGAAAAGATCACAGGTGTTTCTAGAAGTACTGTACTACGTTTCATGAATGAATAGGCGCCATCACCTCAATAGATTTTTACACAGTTCTCCTGCTGTCCTTGGGTGCATTGCTTTTGTTTTTAGTTAGAGCCAGTAGCACAAATTTCCTGAAAGATGCCACACTTTCATTACGCTGTCAATACAATTCCTCAATTTCCTATTTTTATTCAAAAGTTCAATATTGTCTCATCTGCTGTTGTAGACATGCTCTGCAGTCACTGTAGGCCTATTATGCAGGAACTTGGATTTTTGTTTTGTTTTAAGCGCTTGTATAAACAGCATAAAATATAGATGAACCTCACTTAGTCTTTCTATTTTAATTAATGCGAAAATTGCTTCAGTGATATTTAATTTCTTTTCTGGAATTCAAAAGAAAAAAAAATCAGAGCATAAACAACAATTGAGCACATTTTGGCAGAGAAATAACCACAAAAATCTACATAAGAAAACCTTATGGAGATTATTTTAAAGTTTAGTCCTCCTGTTTCTGTACGGTATTTCTAAACCTCATTTTGTCCCTCAGTATATTTAAGGAGACAAACTTTGGTAAAGAACAAATGTCACCCAAAGAATTAGCAGTGCTCCAGTAGAATATAGATTCTGACAAAAGCTTAGCAAAGGTTTTCCTAAATAACATTTGCCAAAGTATAAGCAAAACTAAAAATATCAGTCAGCCAATCTCCTGATTGTTGTTGTTAAGTGCCATTGAGTTCCTTCCAACTCATAGCAACCCTGTATAGAGTTTTTGAGGAGCAGCTGGTGGATTGGAACAGCCTACCAAACGACTCCACGGCACATAACAACAACAAAAATCTTGTGGTTAACAGTCCATTACTTATCAGATAATACCACACCAGAATTCCAACTTCCTGATTGCTGTTGTTAAGTGTCATCAAATCAGTTCTGACTCATAGCGACCCTGTAAAGCATTTTCAAGGAGTGGCTGGTGAGTTTGAATTGCCCTAATATCCTCCCAAAAGCAAATCACTGACTCTGTGTCGCTCCCATTTATTTCTCAGAAGTAGAATGAGCTAATGGACCACAGTTTAATGGTAGCCGTCGCTATGAGGAATTCCAAGAAAATCTGTCCTTGTGAAGATAAAATTAATATCATGTAGTGTTGTTATTGTTGGTTCTGATTCATAGCAACCCTCTATTGAGTTGCTGGCCTTGCAGTTCAAACCGACCTTGCGATTCAGTGCTTATCTTACAACACCATACCAGGACTCCAAGATTGTTGTCAAACTGTGGTAATTTTAGAACGAACACATATGTGTTCAAAGAAGTACATCCAGCCAGAATGCTTCTGAGAAATGAGGATAGTGAGATGATATCACACTTACTTTTGGCATGTCATCAAAAGAAACCAGTCTCTGGAGAAGGACATCATGCTTGGTCAAGTCCCCAGTGAGATGGATTGGCACAGTGGCAGCAGCAATGGGCTCTAGCATAGGAAGGATTATGAGGATGGCACAAAACTGGGCAGTGGTTCATCCTGTTGCATATGAAGTCACTGGGAGTCAGAATCAACTCAAGGGTACCTAACAACGATATGATGCTGGAAGCTATATCTCTGGTATTCCAAATACCAGCAGGTCAACAATGATAGACAGGCTTTAGTGGAGTATCTAGACTAAGGCAGACTGGGAAAAGAGGTCCAGTGTTGTAATTCCGAAAATAACCGTATGTATCACAATAAAACATTGTCTAACTCACTTGATTTGGGCACATTGTCAGGAACGATAAATCACAAAAGGAAGATATCATGTAGTTGAAGTAGAAGCCCAGCAGAGATGAGATGGATTAGTACAATAGCAGCAAAGATGAACTCAGGCATGATCATGACAGTGGGTTCATACAGGACCAGGATGTGTTTCATAAGGTCACCATGACCATGAGTTGAAACCTACCTCTCCATCTAGCTACTTATTTGTCTGTCTTAGATCTATCTTCTCTCTATTACTTGTCTATCCATCCATCCAGAAAATTGCATAAAGTATATTCCAGGGAGTTCTGGTGTGGTGCTGTAAGATAAACACTGGACCACAAGATCGGTTCGAACCCCACGATTGTTGGTTCAAACTCACTAGTCACTTCTCAGAAACCCTAGACAGGGCCGCTGTGAGTTGGAAATGACTCAACAGCACTTAACAACCAGTATTAATGACTCAAACAGGTGTTCTGTGGGGGAAATCCCAAGATCAAATACGTGAAACTGAAGAAAAAAAAAAAGTTATTTTCCACAACCTAACATATGCTAATGTATGCTATAAAACTTTAAAGGTAGAGAGTGCTATGTGGTTTTACAATTGTTTGTGGAGTTCTGGCATGGCCTTGTAGGATAAATACTGGACTGCTAAAACTGGTAGCGTAGTGGTTACGAATCGGGCTGCGAACCTTAAGGTCAGCGGTTCGAAACTACCAGCCGCTCCGCGGGAGAAAGATGAGGCTTTCTACTCCCGTAAAGATTTACACCCTCGGAAACCCTGTACAGGGTCGCTATGGGTCGGAACTGACTCAATGGCACTTAACAACAACAACAAAAGAACAAAGAGATCTGTGTTGGCTTCC
Organism: Chrysochloris asiatica; assembly: GCF_000296735.1. Taxonomy (NCBI): domain Eukaryota; kingdom Metazoa; phylum Chordata; class Mammalia; order Afrosoricida; family Chrysochloridae; genus Chrysochloris; species Chrysochloris asiatica. Next base: position 31,603,732 of record NW_006408532.1, on the reverse strand, counting down.
AAAATTTTCCTTGAAAGCCAGGATGGCCAGACTTCGTCTCACATACTTCAGACATATCATCAGGAGGGACCAGTCCCTAGAGAAGGATATTGTGTTTGGTAAAGTGGAAGATCATTGGAGAAAAAGAGGAAGACCCCCAAAGAGGGATTGGCCCACTGACAGCAGCAACGGGCTCAGGAGTAGCAAAGATTGTGAATTTGACCCAGGACCAGGCAGTGTTTCATTCTATTGTGCATAGGGTCGCTATGAGTTGGTACTGGCACCTAACAACAACAACAACAACAAAAAAAAACTAACCACAAGGTTGGTGGTTCAAACCCACCAGCTGCTTCTAGGAAACCCTGTTCAGGGTCACTATGAATCAGAACTGACTCAGTCGCACTTAACAGCAACAATGAGAATCTTTTCATATGCTAATGTATACTGTAAAATTTAAAAGGTAGAGTACTAGGTGGTTTTCCAATTGTTTTTTTAAACTACTAGGTCTGTTTTCCCTGGCAAAGGATCCACCGTTTAGAAACCACTCATCTTTGGGTTCCCCTATCAAGGAAACCTGAATTTTAAACAATGGTCAGGGTCCTGAACCTATGGAAAGAGAAGCTGAAGGTTGGTTGCTGAACTATAAAGGGGGTAGATTTTGAGGCGTTCTTTCTTTTTCACAAGACTTCTGGTAGTACATCCGCCATCACCAATCTGGACAGCTCTGCTGGTACATACAGAGAAAAACAATATTTCTTGGCCTGAGCTTTCAGAAGGAAAAGCTGCTTTGCAGCAGTTTCCTCTTATCTTCAAAATTATGCTTCTTCAAATTGTAAGGAGCCACCTTTAATTTATTTTCTTTTAGGAGGGAGACTTAATCTTTTAGGAACAAAAGGGGCAAGCTGTTGAACTATCATATGCAAATATACGCTTTAGAAATGAGACCAGTCATTCGGCTATAGGAGCCACACAGTAAAACTCAAACTTTGTAAGGCTTCTTTGTATCCAAAGCATATGCAAATGAACATTCTTTTCCCTGGAGGTTCAGCCAGCCCATTTCCTCCTCCCAGAAGAGTTCTATGGACTAGGTTACTGCATTTCAAAAGCTGAGCACTCGTGCACCTAGTAGCACACACTGTGCTACCCAAATTTACTACAGGGAATATTCATTTCACAAGGATTGAGTTGTTTCTAATATAGTCAACAAAACAGTAACATTTGGAAAAAGTGGCAAAAATCTGTTTTTAAAAAATTTAGACATATTTGGTACTTGTTGCTAATTTGAGGGGGAGGGAGGAGGTAAATCTCTTCTCAACTAGGGTATATGTTATTTTCTCTTTCATTTTTTAAAAAAACTGAAGTTTATTATCAATCTGTATGTGGTTCTTTGTTATTGAAGAGGCCAGAAAAGAGTGCTGTCAATTTCAAACAGTCTGCTACTGACACATTAGAAGGGGATTTAATTATTCTGGCATAAAAAGCTAGGAAAGCAAAATAAACACACTTAATACAGACAGACTCTCAGCTATCTAATTGCTTATGCCCTATAAGGGCTTTCAAATAATAAGTCCTTAAATAATAAATTGGCATGAGAAAGAATAATGATATCCAGGTGTGAAACCTTCATGTGAAAACTGGGTTGCATATTCAATGGCATAATTACCTCTATTACCACATTCTGGTCTAACATAAGGGTTTGAGTCATGGAAACGGGATAGAAATGAAAGACAAACTATGTTCAAATCAGTGGATCACACAATAAAAACCAGGTATCTAAGAAGCTACTTGAAATATAAAAGCAAGCTTCAGTTTTATATGAGATGTTCCATTTAAACATGTGCAACACTGTCTAAGGCCCAAAAGCAAGGGTTAAGAAAATTCTCCATCAAGGACTTCAATGTTCGAAGTAAAAAAAAAAAAAAAATCCTCAAATAATAACGTCTTTAATTTTGAAAAAATACCTCAAACTACAACATCACTACCAGATTCTGTTGTAAAACGACCCTCCTCTATACTAGCCCAGGTATCTTTTAGGAGGGTTGGTCTTCCCAGGATTCCTGAAGTGCCCATTTGTGTTTCTCTTCTAATTTGTATACAGATTCATACAGTAATTTACCTAGCTGACTAACACATAACCCATTCCTGATTGCTGATATTTCTGGAGTTCAGATTTCTTAACTGCCAAAGAGCACATCATTTGAAAAGGGGTCAGTGCAGGCAGAAGGCTCAACCCAGCACCAACAATTTTTTTTTTTTTTTATGCATTCTCTTGATTTTTATTTTCATAATCGGATTAAGGAATAAGATATCTCACTGGTTTACAATTCTGAAATCCAAAAAGCTCTGAGAAGTGAACGTTTTCTCATAATCCATTTGGCAGTGAAACCTGATTTCTCTTCTGTGTCACTGCAGAAATATTAATACTGATTTTGATTATGTGATATTGCTCCAAACCTCGTGAAAGTTGCAAAATACCTGGTATGTGTACCATACTGACTTCCTAAAATCTGAAAATGCTCAAGGATTTCAGAAAACACATTGTGAACTTGCTCATATACTCATAACTTTACTGAATTGCAACCTGAACTTCCTGAACAGTTAAGTGCCAGGCTACTAGCTAAAAGGTTGGCATTGACTGGAACTTCCCAGGTGCACCTTGAGAGACAGGCCTCGCAATTTGATTCTGAGAGGTCACAGTCTTGAAAACGCTATGAAGCAGTCATACTCTGCACACATGGGATTGCCAGGAGTCAGAATGGACTTGCTAGCAGCTCATAACAAAAACAGTCAACACACATAAATGACTGTAAAGAGTTTCATCTCATGCATTGCAAACAAGATCACTAGTGTCACTGCAAACATCTTTTTTTACACATATTACCTCAGGCACACCACATATGCAGGACCCCTCTGGCAACACTGATGGATTAGTTTTGTAGATCACTTCATTACAAAGTAATATTAACAAATAGGAGTCAAGTATTCTTCCAGTATTTGATTGGCATTATTGAAAAATAAAATGTTATGTACTTTTTTTCATTTTCACTATTTAATACTTCTGATATTTAGACTCCCAAATAAATAATCCTTCAGTGAAGATGGCTGCAAAACGAAAGGTTGGCAGTTCAAATACACACAGTGGCTTCAGGGAAAAGGAACTGGAAATCTGCTCCTATAAGATTATTGCTGTCGTTGAGAAGTGCCGAGGAGTCACTTCTGACTCATAGCAGTCCTAGACAGGGTTTCCAAGGCTTTAGATCTTGGCGAAAGCAGAAAGCCTCATCTTTCTTCTGCGGAGCAGCTAGCAGACTCAAACCACAGACTTTGTGGTTAGCAGTCCCATGTTTATCATATGGAGCCATGTAACTCTCCCCTGTAAAGATAACTGCCTATAAAATTCTAGGGGTTACCACTGAGTAGTTCTCATTTTGTCTAGATGGGTCTGCTGAAAGGAGATGGGGATAACAGTCTTATGATTCAACAGTGTGTAATTGTTATCATGACTAACTGCAACTGTCACAACTATAAAGGTATAAGTTTTGTAACAAAGGGGGGTGCGTAGTTAATCTTACAGTCTAGGAACAGAGGACCCTAGGACCATCAACAGAGTAGAGCATGAGTGGAATGTGGGACCATATCCAGAGAAGCCCACCACACGCCTGTCAGTGTGTCTTACTGTGGTGGCTTGTGAGTTGTGATTCTGAAAGCTATGCCACCAATATTTTAAATACCAGCAGAGTCACGTATGGTGGACAGGCTTCAGATGAGCTTCTAGACTAAGACAGACTAGGAAGAAGGAGTGACGAACTACTTCCGAATATTTAGTCACTGAAAACCTTATGAATAGCAGAGAACCACTGTCAGAAAAAGTGCCGGAAAATAAGCCCCTCAGGTTGGAAGGCACTCAAAATGAGACTGAGGAAGAGCTGCCTCCTCAAATTAGAGTTGACCATGAGGACATGGTTGAGGTAAAGCCTATGGGAATAAACCCCTCAGGACCTTTATTTGCTGATGGGGTACAACTCAAAATGAAGAGAAACAGCTGTAAGCATACATTGAAAATTGAAACACGTAATGTACAAAGTATGAATCTAGGAAAATTGGAAACTATCAAATGAAATGGAACACATAAACATCGATATTTTAGGCATTAATGAGCTGAAATGGACTGGTATTGGCCATTTTGAATCTGACAGCCACATGGTTTACTATGCTGG
>NW_006408532.1:31598078-31599151 GCF_000296735.1 Chrysochloris asiatica | reverse complement strand
CTTTGTTAGATAGCATAAGAGATGACTACACACATGGACCTCACCAGATGGAATACATAGAAATCAAATTGACTACATCTATGGAAAGAGATGATGGAAAACCTCCATATCATCAGTTAAAACAAGGCCAGGGGCAGACTGTAGAACAGACTATCAGTTGCTCATATGCAAATTAAAACTGAAGCTGAAGAAAATGAAAACAAGTCACTAGAGCCAAAATATGACCCTGAATATATCCCACCTGAATTTAGAGATCATCTGAAGAACAGATTTGATACATTAAACCTAAAGACTGAAGACCAGAAGAGTTGTGGGATGACATCAAGAACATCATACATGAAAGCAAAAAGTCATTGAGAAGACAAGGGAGAAGGAAAAGGTCAAACTAGACATCAGAAGAGACACTGAAACTTGCTCTTTAGCATAGAGATGCTAAAGCAAATGGAAGAAATGAGGAGTTTCAAGAGCTGAACAGAAAATTTCAAAGATCAGCTCGAGAAGATAAAGCCAAATATGACAACAAAACGTGCTAAGATCTGGAATCAGAAAACCAAAAAGGAAGAACACACTCAGCATTTCTCAAGCATTCAAGCCTCAACTTTCATTATTGATGGATTCTCTGGGCAAATTATTGAATGATGCTGAAAGCATCAAAAGAAGATGGAAGGATTACACAGTCACTGTACCAAAAGGAATGGTTAATGTTCAACCATTTTAAGAGGTAGCATATGATCAAGAGCGAATGATACTGAAGGAAGAAGTCCAAGGTGCACTGAAGGAATTTGCAAAGAACAAGGCACCAGGAATTTATAGAATAAAAATTGAAATCTTTCAAGAAAGGGAGGTGGCACAGGAGTCACTCACTCATCTCTGCAAATAAATCTGGAAGACAACTATCTGGCCGAATGACTGAAAGAGATCCATATTTGTTCCCATTCCAAAGAGAGGTGACCCAACAGAATGCGAAATCATCGGACAATATCTTTGATATCCCATGCGATTAAAGTTTTACTAAAAGTAATACAGAAATGGCTACAAGCATACATTGACAGAGACTTTTCAGAGGTTCAAGC